>NC_090652.1:222300501-222435501 GCF_040937935.1 Hyperolius riggenbachi | reverse complement strand
GTGTGTGTGTGTACGTGTGTGTGTGTGTGTGTACGTGTGTGTGTGTGTGTGTGTGTGTGTGTGTGTGTGTACGTGTGTGTGTACGTGTGTGTGTGCGTGTACGTGTGTGTGTGTACGTGTGTGTACGTGTGTGTGTGTGTGTGTACGTGTGTGTGTACGTGTGTGTGTGTGTACGTGTGTGTACGTGTGTGTACGTGTGTGTGCGCGCGTGTACGTGTGTGTGTACGTGTGTGTGTGTACGTGTGTGTGTGTGTGTGTGTGTGTACGTGTGTGTACGTGTACGTGTGTGTGTACGTGTGTGTGTGTGTGTGTACGTGTGTGTACGTGTGTGTACGTGTACGTGTGTGTGTACGTGTACGTGTGTGCGCGCGTGTACGTGTGTGTGTACGTGTACGTGTACGTGTGTGTGTACGTGTACGTGTGTGTGTACGTGTACGTGTGTGTGTACGTGTACGTGTGTGTGTACGTGTGTGTGTACAGGTGTGTGTGTGTGTGTGTGTGTGTGTGTACAGGTGTGTGTGTGTACGTGTGTGTGTGTAGGTGTGTGTGTGTACGTGTGTGTAGGTGTGTGTGTAGGTGTGTGTGTGTGTACAGGTGTGTGTGTGTGTGTACGTGTGTGTGTGTAGGTGTGTGTGTGTACGTGTGTAGGTGTGTGTAGGTGTGTGTGGGTGTGTGTACAGGTGTGAGTGTGTACGTGTGTGTGTGTGTGTAGGTGTGTGTGTGTACGTGTGTAGGTGTGTGTAGGTGTGTGTGTGTGTAGGTGTGTGTGTGTAGGTGTGTGTGTGTGTGTGTAGGTGTGTGTGTGTGTAGGTGTGTGTGTGTAGGTGTGTGTGTGTGTGTGTAGGTGTGTGTGTGTGTGTAGGTGTGTAGGTGTGTGTAGGTGTGTGTGTAGGTGTGTGTGTAGGTGTGTGTGTAGGTGTGTGTGTAGGTGTGTGTGTAGGTGTGTGTGTAGGTGTGTGTGTAGGTGTGTGTGTAGGTGTGTGTGTAGGTGTGTGTGTAGGTGTGTGTGTAGGTGTGTGTGTAGGTGTGTGTGTATTCACAGTAACAAAGGAACGAGGTCGGCACTCCAATGGCGATAATAAACTTGCGTTTATTTAAGGTTGCAAACACGACAGGAGGATAGCATCCACAGATGAGGGGTATCAGGCGGCCGCTGAGAAATTGACAACTAAATTTGTGTCTAAAGGTTATGACCCTAAAACACTGGAGAAAGTGAGAAAAGAGGTGGGCGTGACCGATAGAGAGGCATTATTGAAGGGGAAACCTTAAATTGATCAAATCTCTAAAAAGATCCCGTTTGTCCAAACCTACTGCAATCAATCAGGGGCAGTTAGGCGAATTGTCAATAAATATTGGCCAGTGTTGCAGCAGGATCCCACGTATGGAGAATTGTTTAGGGAACCCCCATTGTTTTCATATAAAAGAGGGAAAACAATAAGAAACATGGTCAGTAAGGTTGACCTTTCTGAAAGATGTGTGGAGATGAGCAAGCTCACCAGAAAACGGGGGACGTGTGAATATACGGGTGGAGTGGTGAACCATTGAGTGTCTGAGCACCGGCGGACCAGGTGTGTGAAGCCTGGGAGGTTGAGGACCCCGGCGATTTGAATTTCTGCATTGCTATTTCACCAGCCGGGAGTACTCCCTTGTCCCCAATGGACAACGACAGATGTCTGGAAGTCGATACAGCGGAAGCACAGTTGTTGGAACCTGTTAGTTTTGCAGTGACTTTTGCTTATAATGATGATGACATCACAAGAATATTAAGCCAGGTGGAATGCGAATCATTCGCCACCGCCCCGGGAGCAGCAGATGTGGTGACACAAAAGGAATTGTTCGAACTAAAGAAACAAGTCCTGAGCCTCACGTTGCATCAATCATTTCTGGCTGAGTACATCAGGAGCAAACGCATCCCCAGGGGATATCGCATTGGCTTAAGATTAACTTTGCTGAATGATGATCCCTTGTTTGTGACCAGGTTCTTTGAGATTCTTAATAAGGGAAGCCTGGATGTGATGCTGCTAACTGTGGAAAGGCTACACGTAAAAGTGACTGGCCTTAAGAAACAGATTGCGGAGAAAGAGGATAAAATAAGGTCCACATTACCGGAGGAGCAGTTTGACAGCTTGTGCCAGGAGCAACAGGAGAAACTAGAGGAGGCCCGTCAGGTGATTCTGCAGAGAAAGCAGGGTAAGATCGCCAGGGACGCTGAGGACTACAGGCTGGGTAGAGTTTACACCTGGAAGAAGGAACGTCGTACCCAGCGCCGTCCCCAGCCGTCCCCAGAAGGAGGTGACACACCCGGAAGTGGGGCTGCAGGAAGTGGAGGAAATCCCAGGCCACATCGGCAGCCAAGGCACTCGCAGCGGAGACCGAGGAAACCGCGGGGACAGCACCCGCAGGGCCCTGCACAGCCGGACGGCAGCGGGGGAAGTACAGGGGCTGACTACAGCTCGGCCTCCGAATCAACTGACCACCAACAGGATTTTCAGGGAGGCCAGGATCCCACAGACACAGGAGGGGGAAGCGGCAAAGGAGGGGCAGGCAGAGGAGTAGATTCAGCAAAGCCTCGCCGCAACCCCAGGGCACCCCTTCCACGCGACCACTACCCTCGGAGGAACAGGGGGAAACAGGGGAAGAGGTAAGCACCCTAGTGGTGAACATTTCTGCACATGTGTTAACAGAGGCAGAGCAGTCGGTGTTGGATAAGGGGTTAGGCTTCATACCTGTTTTTTCCCGTGACTTTTTTGACTGGGAAATAGAGTTCCACAGGTTTATTAGAAGCCTACAGTTAAAGATGTGTTTCAAGGATTCTACAGGTGGTACCTCGAGTGGCACACTGAGGAAAAAGAGTAAGTGGATGCCGGATTTGATGACACCATCTCTACAAATGTTTAAAAACCTTGTTTATACTGAGGTGCAGAGCGATTGGGGCAACAAGGGCCACAGGTGTAAAGATAATCTAACATGTGACGAGAAACAAGCATTGAAATCATTAAAGAGTAATGACAGCATTATGGTCATCAAAGCAGATAAAGGGGGTGCCACTGTTGTCCTTGACAAAGAACAGTACGTACAAGAGGCTCTCAGACAGTTACAAGTACCTGGCCATTATGAAATATGTAGAAATGACCCTACATGGGTCATTAAGACCAAAGTGGATCACATGGTGAATGATGCATTGTTATTGGGCCTGATTACAAAGGGTACTGCGGAGTTCTTAGAGGTGGAGCATCCACAGGTTCCACTTTTGTACTTACTACCGAAGATACACAAAAACTTGACTCAGCCCCCCGGTCGCCCAATAGTTTCAGCTGTGGGGTCAGTACTGTATCCATTGTCTAAATTTGTGGATCATTATCTGCAGGATTTGGTTAAGGGGATACCCTCGTGCTTAAAAGATACGACTGACTTACTGCAAAGGTTGAAAGTTCTGAATGTTGAATTTGAGGGGGTGATACTTGCAACCCTTGATGTACAGAGCTTATTCACCTCAATTCCTCATGAGGAGGGGATGAGATACATTGAGGAGTTGCTATTGGAAACCTCCATGGATAATCATTTAATCTTTTTCCTGCTTGATTGCTTGGAGATGGTGTTGGTGAACAACTACTTTAAGTTCGGCAATGAGTATTATTTACAAAAACAGGGCACGAGTATGGGATCGCCGGTGGCCCCATCATTTGCCAATCTGTTCATGTACAAGCTTGATCAGCAAATGTTTGTTAAAAATGTCAAATATTGCAAAGAAATTGTTGGTTATTATAGGTTTGTCGATGACATCCTGATAGTGTGGCAGGGAGAGGTTGAGAAGCTGCAACAAATGGTGAATGAAGCTAATGCTGCTCATTCTACCATTAAGTTCACTATGGATTACTCGGATAGAGTAATACAGTATTTGGATGTTTCCATTTCTGTATCACAGGAGGGGTTGCGTACAGATCTGTACACGAAGCCAACAGATCGTAACAACTTGCTCCGAGTGGATAGTTTTCATCATCGCAATGTTCTTAAAGCCATCCCGAAGGGACAATTTTTAAGAGCCAGGAGGATAGCATCCACAGATGAGGGGTATCAGGCGGCCGCTGAGAAATTGACAACTAAATTTGTGTCTAAAGGTTATGACCCTAAAACACTGGAGAAAGTGAGAAAAGAGGTGGGCGTGACCGATAGAGAGGCATTATTGAAGGGGAAACCTAAAATTGATCAAATCTCTAAAAAGATCCCGTTTGTCCAAACCTACTGCAATCAATCAGGGGCAGTTAGGCGAATTGTCAATAAATATTGGCCAGTGTTGCAGCAGGATCCCACGTATGGAGAATTGTTTAGGGAACCCCCATTGTTTTCATATAAAAGAGGGAAAACAATAAGAAACATGGTCAGTAAGGTTGACCTTTCTGAAAGATGTGTGGAGATGAGCAAGCTCACCAGAAAACGGGGGACGTTTCCATGCATGAACTGCAACTGCTGCAGCGCAATTATTAAAGGTGAGCATATCATGCACCCATATTCTGGGAAACAAATTAAAATTCAATCTATGTATACTTGCTGCAGTGAGTTTGTGGTTTATGCATTGAAGTGCCCCTGTGGAATGCTGTATGTGGGGAAGACCACAAGAGATGTGAAGACCAGAATACAGGAACACAGGGGCTCTATCCGAGGGTTTGATCCGTCCAAACTGAGCAGCCACACACCGGTGGGAAGGCATTTCCACACCCGTGGTCACGGTGTGTCGCAGCTCAAATGGATGGTGCTAGACCATGTACCCCCACTCACTAGAGGAGGAGATAGGGATAGATTATTGCTGCAGAAGGAGGCAAGATGGATGAGGAGGCTTGATTCAGTGAGCCCCAAAGGTTTAAACGATATGTTTAGTTTAAAATGCTTCCTGTGATGTGTCACAAGTTGAATATAATGTTTTCTCTGCTGATAATTGTCTTATGATGTGTTTTCTCCCTTAGGTCATGATGAGTGTCATCGTGTGGTGGGCGGTGGAGAAAGGGAACGTGTCGTATCCCTGGGTTTGTGAGTCACTGCATAAATTGATTCAATTGACATTTCTAATATGGTTGGAATAGCTGTGCTATTGCTTAGGCTTATGTATGCTTTCGCTCATGTTTACCTTAGTGTTTTTTTCTGGGTAGACATTATATGTGTAGTGCCCAGCAAGTAATGAAGTATTGATTGATCCTAAGGGGTTAATCTGTACGACATCACCTTGGTCAGGTGACCAGAGGGGTGTGTCCTGGTTTGAAGGGTGTGGTGCACTTAAGGGGTTGGAGTATATTAGAAGACAGTGTGTCAGGGTTGTTTGTACACTTGAGGAAGGGGGTGACCCCGAAACATGTCGTGTTTGCAACCTTAAATAAACGCAAGTTTATTATCGCCATTGGAGTGCCGACCTCGTTCCTTTGTTACTGTGAATATACGGGTGGAGTGGTGAACCATTGAGTGTCTGAGCACCGGCGGACCAGGTGTGTGAAGCCTGGGAGGTTGAGGACCCCGGCGATTTGAATTTCTGCATAGGTGTGTGTGTAGGTGTGTGTGTGTGTGTAGGTGTGTGTAGGTTGTGTGTGTGTAGGTGTGTGTAGGTGTGTGTGTGTAGGTGTGTAGGTGTGTGTAGGTGTGTGTATGTAGGTGTGTGTAGGTGTGTATGTAGGTGTGTGTGTGTGTAGGTGTGTGTAGGTGTGTGTAGGTGTGTAGGTGTGTGTAGGTGTGTGTGTGTAGGTGTGTGTGTGTGTAGGTGTGTGTGTGTGTAGGTGTGTGTGTGTGTAGGTGTGTGTGTGTGTAGGTGTGTGTGTGTGTAGGTGTGTGTGTGTGTAGGTGTGTGTAGGTGTGTGTGTAGGTGTGTGTGTGTGTAGGTGTGTAGGTGTGTGTAGGTGTGTGTGTAGGTGTGTGTGTGTGTAGGTGTGTGTGTGTGTAGGTGTGTGTGTGTGTAGGTGTGTGTGTGTGTACGTGTGTACGTGTGTGTGTATGTGTACGTGTGTGTGTGTGTGTACGTGTGTGTACGTGTGTGTGTGTACGTGTGTGTGTGTGTGTGTACGTGTGTGTGTGTGTGTGTACGTGTGTGTGTGTGTGTACGTGTGTGTGTGTACGTGTGTGTGTGTGTGTACGTGTGTGTGTGTGTGTACGTGTGTGTGTGTGTGTACGTGTGTGTGTGTGTGTACGTGTGTGTGTGTGTGTGTACACGTGTGTGTGTGTGTGTACGTGTACGTGTACGTGTGTGTACGTGTGTGTACGTGTGTGTGCGCGTACGTGTGTGTGTACACGTGTGTGTGTGTGTGTGTACACGTGTGTGTGTGTGTGTGTGTGTGTGTGTACACGTGTGTGTGTGTGTGTGTGTACACGTGTGTGTGTGTGTGTGTGTGTGTGTACACGTGTGTGTGTGTGTGTACACGTGTGTGTGTGTGTGTGTGTGTGTGTGTGTGTGTGTACACGTGTGTGTGTGTGTGTACACGTGTGTGTGTGTGTGTGTGTGTGTGCACGTGTGTGTGTGTGTGTGTGTGTGTGTGTGTGTGTGCACGTGTGTGTGTGTACACGTGTGTGTGTGTGTGTGTACACGTGTGTGTGTGTGTGTGTGTGTACACGTGTGTGTGTGTGTGTACACGTGTGTGTACACGTGTGTGTGTGTGTGTACACGTGTGTGTGTGTGTGTACACGTGTGTGTGTGTGTGTACACGTGTGTGTGTGTGTGTGTGTGTGTGTGCACGTGTGTGTGTGTGTGTGTGTGTGTGTGTACACGTGTGTGTGTGTGTGTGTGTGTGTGTACACGTGTGTGTGTGTGTGTGTGTGCACGTGTGTGTGTGTGTGTACACGTGTGTGTGTGTGTGTACACACGTGTGTGTGTGTGTGTGTGTGTGTGTGTACACACGTGTGTGTGTGTGTGTGTGTGTGTGTACACACGTGTGTGTGTGTGTGTGTGTGTGTACACACGTGTGTGTGTGTGTGTGTGTGTGTACACGTGTGTGTGTGTGTGTGTGTGTACACGTGTGTGTGTGTGTGTGTACGTGTGTGTGTGTGTGTGTACACGTGTGTGTGTGTGTACGTGTACGTGTACGTGTGTGTACGTGTGTGTACGTGTGTGTACGTGTGTGTGCGCGTACGTGTGTGTGTACACGTGTGTGTGTGTGTGTGTACACGTGTGTGTGTGTGTGTGTGTGTGTGTGTGTGTGTGTACACGTGTGTGTGTGTGTGTGTGTACACGTGTGTGTGTGTGTGTGTGTGTGTGTGTGTACACGTGTGTGTGTGTGTGTACACGTGTGTGTGTGTGTGTGTGTGTGCACGTGTGTGTGTGTGTGTGTGTGTGTGTGTGTGTGTGCACGTGTGTGTGTGTACACGTGTGTGTGTGTGTGTGTACACGTGTGTGTGTGTGTGTGTGTGTGTGTACACGTGTGTGTGTGTGTGTACACGTGTGTGTACACGTGTGTGTGTGTGTGTACACGTGTGTGTGTGTGTGTACACGTGTGTGTGTGTGTGTGTGTGTGTGTGTGTACACGTGTGTGTGTGTGTGTGTGTGTGTGTGCACGTGTGTGTGTGTGTACACGTGTGTGTGTGTGTACACGTGTGTGTGTGTGTGTGTGTGTGTGTACACGTGTGTGTGTGTGTGTGTGTGCACGTGTGTGTGTGTGTGTACACGTGTGTGTGTGTGTGTACACACGTGTGTGTGTGTGTGTGTGTGTGTACACACGTGTGTGTGTGTGTGTGTGTGTACACACGTGTGTGTGTGTGTGTGTGTGTGTACACACGTGTGTGTGTGTGTGTGTGTGTGTACACACGTGTGTGTGTGTGTGTGTGTGTGTACACGTGTGTGTGTGTGTGTGTGTGTGTACACGTGTGTGTGTGTGTGTGTACACGTGTGTGTGTGTGTGTGTGTACACGTGTGTGTGTACACGTGTGTGTACGTGTGTGTACGTATGTGTGTACGTGTGTGTACGTGTGTGTACGTGTGTGTACGTGTGTGTGCGCGTACGTGTGTGTGTGTACACGTGTGTGTGTGTACACGTGTGTGTGTGTGTGTGTACACGTGTGTGTGTGTGTGTGTGTGTACACGTGTGTGTGTGTGTGTACACGTGTGTGTGTGTGTGTGTACACGTGTGTGTGTGTGTGTACACGTGTGTGTGTGTGTGTGTACACGTGTGTGTGTGTGTACACGTGTGTGTGTGTGTGTGTACACGTGTGTGTGTGTGTGTGTGTGTACACGTGTGTGTGTGTGTGTGTGTGTACACGTGTGTGTGTGTGTACACGTGTGTGTGTGTGTACACGTGTGTGTGTGTGTGTGTACACGTGTGTGTGTGTGTGTACACGTGTGTGTGTGTGTGTGTGTACACGTGTGTGTGTGTGTGTGTGTGTGTGTGTGTGTGTACACGTGTGTGTGTGTGTGTGTGTACACGTGTGTGTGTGTGTGTGTGTGTGTGTGTACACGTGTGTGTGTGTGTGTGTGTGTACACGTGTGTGTGTGTGTGTGTGTGTGTGTACACGTGTGTGTGTGTACACGTGTGTGTGTGTGTGTGTGTACACGTGTGTGTGTGTGTACACGTGTGTGTGTGTGTGTGTGTACACGTGTGTGTGTGTACACGTGTGTGTGTGTGTACACGTGTGTGTGTGTGTACACGTGTGTGTGTGTGTGTACACGTGTGTGTGTGTGTGTGTGTGTACACGTGTGTGTGTGTGTGTACACGTGTGTGTGTGTGTGTACACGTGTGTGTGTGTGTGTACGTGTACGTGTGTGTACGTGTACGTGTGTGTACGTGTACGTGTGTGTGTACGTGTGTGTGTGTACGTGTGTGTGTGTACGTGTGTGTGTGTGTACGTGTGTGTGTGTGTGTACGTGTGTGTGTGTGTGTGTGTGTACGTGTGTGTACGTGTGTGTGTGTACGTGTGTGTGTGTACGAGTGTGTGTGTACGAGTGTGTGTGTACGAGTGTGTGTGTGTACGAGTGTGTGTGTACGTGTGTGTGTGTACGTGTGTGTGTGTACGTGTGTGTGTGTACGTGTGTGTGTACGTGTGTGTGTACGTGTGTGTGTACGTGTGTGTGTACGTGTGTGTGTGTGTGTACGTGTGTGTGTGTGTGTACGAGTGTGTGTGTACGTGTGTGTGTGTGTACGAGTGTGTGTGTACGTGTGTGTGTGTACGAGTGTGTGTGTACGTGTGTGTGTGTACGTGTGTGTGTGTACGTGTGTGTGTACGTGTGTACGTGTGTGTGTGTACGTGTGTACGTGTGTGTGTGTACGTGTGTGTGTGTGTACGTGTGTACGTGTGTGTGTGTACGTGTGTGTGTGTACGTGTGTACGTGTGTGTGTGTACGTGTGTACGTGTGTGTGTGTACGTGTGTGTACGTGTACGTGTGTGTGTGTACGTGTGTGTGTGTGTATACACGTGTGTGTGTGTACGTGTGTACGTGTGTGTGTGTACGTGTGCGTGTACGTGTGCGTGTACGTGTACGTGTGTGTGTGTACGTGTATGTGTACGTGTGTGTGTACGTGTGTGTGTGTACGTGTACGTGTGTGTGTGTACGTGTGTGTGTGTGTGTACGTGTACGTGTGTGTGTGTGTACGTGTACGTGTACGTGTGTGTACGTGTACGTGTACGTGTGTGTACGTGTACGTGTGTGTGTGTACGTGTGTGTGTACGTGTACGTGTGTGTGTACGTGTGTGTGTACGTGTACGTGTGTGTGTACGTGTGTGTGTACGTGTACGTGTGTGTGTACGTGTACGTGTGTGTGTACACGTGTGTGTGTGTACACGTGTGTGTGTACGTGTACGTGTGTGTACACGTGTGTGTGTGTAGGTGTGTGTAGGTGTGTAGGTGTGTGTGTAGGTGTGTGTAGGTGTGTGTGTGTGTAGGTGTGTGTGTGTGTAGGTGTGTGTGTGTGTAGGTGTGTGTGTGTGTAGGTGTGTGTGTGTGTAGGTGTGTGTGTGTGTAGGTGTGGGTGTGTGTAGGTGTGTGGGTGTGTGTAGGTGTGTGGGTGTGTGTAGGTGTGTGGGTGTGTGTAGGTGTGTGTGTGTGTAGGTGTGTGTGTGTGTACGTGTGTGTACGTGTGTATGTGTGTGTGTGTGTGTACGTGTGTGTGTGTGTGTGTGTACGTGTGTGTGTGTGTGTGTGTACGTGTGTGTGTGTGTGTGTGTGTGTGTGTGTACACGTGTGTACGTGTGTGTGTGTACACGTGTGTACGTGTGTGTGTGTGTACGTGTGTGTGTACGTGTGTGTGTGTGTGTGTGTACGTGTGTGTGTGTACGTGTGTGTGTGGGTGTACGTGTTTGTGTGTGTACGTGTTTGTGTGTGTACGTGTGTGTGTGTGTACGTGTGTGTGTGTGTACGTGTGTGTGTACGTGTGTGTGTACGTGTGTGTGTACGTGTGTGTGTACGTGTGTGTGTACGTGTGTGTGTACGTGTGTGTGTGTGTACGTGTGTACGTGTGTGTGTGTGTGTACGTGTGTGTATGTGTGTGTGTACATGTGTGTGTGTGTGTGTGTGTGTGTGTACGTGTGTGTACGTGTGTGTGTGTGTACGTGTGTGTACGTGTACGTGTGTGTACGTGTACGTGTGTGTACGTGTACGTGTGTGTGTGTGTACGTGTGTGTGTGTACGTGTGTGTGTGTACGTGTGTGTGTACGTGTACGTGTGTGTACGTGTACGTGTGTGTGTACGTGTGTGTGTGTGTGTACGTGTGTGTGTGTGTGTACGTGTGTGTGTGTGTACGTGTGTGTGCGTGTACGTGTGTGTACGTGTACGTGTGTGTGTACGTGTACGTGTGTGTGTACGTGTACGTGTGTGTGTACGTGTACGTGTGTGTGTGTGTACGTGTGTGTGTGTGTACGTGTGTGTACGTGTGTGTGTGTACGTGTGTGTGTGTACGTGTGTGTACGTGTACGTGTGTGTACGTGTACGTGTGTGTGTGTACGTGTGTGTGTGTACGTGTGTGTGTGTACGTGTGTGTGTGTACGTGTGTACGTGTGTGTGTGTACGTGTGTGTGTGTGTACGTGTACGTGTGTGTGTGTGTACGTGTGTGTACGTGTGTGTGTGTACGTGTGTGTGTGTGTGTGTACGTGTGTGTGTACGTGTGTGTGTACGTGTACGTGTGTGTACGTGTACGTGTGTGTACGTGTACGTGTGTGTACGTGTACGTGTGTGTACGTGTACGTGTGTGTACGTGTACGTGTGTGTACGTGTACGTGTGTGTACGTGTACGTGTGTGTACGTGTACGTGTGTGTGCGTGTACGTGTGTGTGTGTACGTGTGTGTGTGTACGTGTGTGTGTGTACGTGTACGTGTGTGTGTGTACGTGTGTACGTGTGTGTGTGTACACGTGTGTACACGTGTGTGTGCGTGCGCGTGTGTGTGTGTGTGTGTGTGTGTGTGTGTGTACGTGTGTGTACGTACGTGTGTGTACGTACGTGTGTGTGTGTACGTGTGTGTACGTGTGTGTACGTGTGTGTACGTGTGTGTGTACGTGTGTGTGTGTGTCAGGACCGACTAACGCCGATTGGCATAAGGTCCTTGGGTCTCGCATTGCAGGATATCGTGCACACATCTCCTGCTTAGTAGTTGGCGCTCCGCCTTCAGTCTCCCAGTGACGATCGCAGCTTGGAGACTGTTAGTTGGCAAAACCGCCGTCTAATTACCTTGTACAGTGCTGCAATCTACAGCAGCGCTGTACTGGGGACAGCTGTGTGACACGGCTGTCCCCTCCAGGGGATCAGAGGTGATTGGCGATCACAGTGATTGGCTGGCGAGGGAGGGAGGGCGGGAAGAAAAAAAAAGGGAAATTACAAAATAAATACAATAAAGAAAACAAACACTGGGGGAGCGATCAGACCCCACCAACAGGGAGCTCTGGGGAAAAAAAGGGGGGGGGGGGGGGGAAGAGAGAAAATCACTTGTGTGTTGAATTGTGCAGCCCTGCAGCGAGGCCTTAAAACTGCAGTGGCCCTTTTTAACCTCTTTGCCGGTTATCCCGAGCTCAGCTCGTGGTAACCTGCGCAGGAGGATATCTCAGGCCCGCTGACTTACCAAGCGATCCCTCACCAAGCGCCATGGTCAAGGTGTCGAAGGTCACCACTGCGCTGGGACTGGTCACCACAGGCTCTTCTTTCTTCATCCAGACCTGGGCAAATGATAGGTGGAGGTGAGCTCAAAAAGCAGTTAATGTCCATGCTAAAGCCTGGCACACACATGCAATTTTGATTGGCCAATTTTACTACTTCCGTGTAGCATAAGAGCTTACCTGCACAACCTGTTCATACAATCCACAATCTGTTCACCCTCCTACTACATGGAGGTGGTGAAATTGGACAGTGACAACATTGCATATGTGTATGCACCCTAAGTTGCAGTGGATGAGGTGGGGGCTGCAGAAGCTTTGCCGACTCAGGCTGCTGGTGTGTCGGTATGCCCTAGATAGTTGGCTTCTCCTAAATGTCATAACATAACCATATTGCATCACAGGGAGTATAACAACTGCTGCGCTCAACCACCTTACAGTTGCCACGTGCCTCGATCGATCCGGCAGCTCCCATGATCAACAACGGAAACAAAAGAAAATGATTGGCACTGTCGCCCTGTTCTTTTGATAACATATTGTGACATCACGCTGGCTCCATGTTGCTCATGCACATTCGCAAAAGAACTTTCAGTCTATGAAACAGCCGACTATCAGCTGATTTCAGGGACATGAGCATTTGCCCTAAATTTTGCGCTGCCCTGCCTGAAAACCACACCAGAAGCCATCTAAATGACTGCACCATTCTCTGTACGGAGTGCAGAATTCTGCGGATGGACTGCACCTTTCTGCGTACGCGCTGCTCCATTCTCTGTACGGACTGCACCTTTACTTCAGTGCCACAGCAAGCAATAGAGCACTCTGTACATAGATTGCTGCACTCCAAACAAGGAATGGTGCAGTGCTTGATGCAGCTTCCAATGTGGTTTGCTGGCATGGCAGCGCAACATTATACGGCAAATGCGCATGTCTCCAAAACCAGCTGATTATCAGCTGTTTCAGACACTGCAAGTTCTATTGCACGAGTAACGTGGCGCTAGGGTGATGACGCAATATGGTTAAAGGGATACTGTAGGGGGGGGGGGGTTGTCGGGGAAAAATGAGTTGAACTTACCCGGGGCATCTAATGGTCCCCCGCAGACATCCTGCGTTGGCGCAGCCACTCACCGATGCTCCGGCCCCGCCTCCAGTTCACTTCTGGAATTTCTGACTTTAAAGTCAGAAAACCACTGCGCCTGCACGCCCGTGTCCTCGCTCCCGCTGATGTCACCAGGAGTGTACTGCGCAGACACAGACCATACTGGGCCTGCGCTGTGCGCTCTTGATGACATCAGCGGGATCGAGGACACGGCAACGCAGGAGCAGTGGTTTTCAGACTTTAAAGTCTGAAATTCCAGAAGTGAACCGGAGACGGGGCCGGAGCATCGGTGAGTGGCTGCGCCAACACAGGATGTCTGCGGGGGACTGTTAGAAGCCCCGGGTAAGTTCAACTCATTTTCCCCTGGCCCCCCTACTGTATCCCTTTAAGGAGACGCTAACAATTTTCTAGGATATACCAAGGAAGTAAGCTGAAGGGCAAAGGGCTTGAACATTGGGGCCAGTGTGCAGACACAGGGACATAATTACAGCACCAGCAGCATTCAAGAGGGCAGCAGCAGTGACATACTGAGGGGCAGACCAGTGTTTCAATGTCTTGCTTTGGCTAACAAGATGATGGCTGCAGCAGCTTTGCTCTAATGATAATCAAAACTTCCGGAAAGGGGGCAGTAATGCCTAGAAATAGGTGTAGCCACATTCTAAAGGCCCGTTTCCACTTGTGCGGTGCGGAATCGCCGGAAAGTCACCGAGGACGAAATCGCATGCGGGTGCGATTTTGCATGCGTTTTTTCTGCGATTTCGCATAGGGTAGTATGTATGCGATTTTAACCATGTCACTGCCTGTGTAAAGTAACATTACTTCCTATGTGAAATCGTGGGAAAAACCACATACCAAAACCGCATGCGATTTCCCTATTAAATACATTGTATGCGATTCGCATAGCGGTGTGCTAATTCTGACGGCTCTGCCGTGCAGATTTTCCGCGCACACAAACACACTCAGGAAAACTGACAAGTGGAAACAGGCCCATCCACTTGTATTGGCTATGTGACTCCGCATGCGGACAAAGCATGCAGATTCGCGATAGTGGAAACGGGCCCTAAGGGGTGGGCCAGAGTACTCGAAACAGTTGGGCCCTGTGTATATCACATTAAAGTAGAGGGAGGGGAAAAGTAACGAAAGGTGGCCACTAACGATCCAATTTATAGTGATAAATCGTTAGAGGGATCAGAAAATTCTGATCGGAAGAAAAATCGTTCACTACACCATCAACAAACCATCTTTGCTTTCTATCACAACCAACAAGAAAAGCCAAATTTTTATTTGACAAAAATCCAATCGGACGCCTTATATAATCGTTTGTGCCTATCAATAGGGTTTATTTACAACCAATCTCATCAGAGTTTCTGATCAATCCGATCAGAATTTCTGATCGCTCAATTGATTTTTCGCTACAAAAATTGGACAGTTAGTGGCCACTTTTAGGGTGCATACACACATTCAAAATTGATTGGCCAATCACAAGCCACTTTTACCACCCCCACGTAACATGAGGGCCCACAGACTTTGAATGCTAAATGATTATGCAAGTAAGCTCAGAGTCACACACCACATGGCAGTGGTAAAATTGGCCAATCAAAATTGTAGTGAATAGGCATGTGCACACCACTGAATACATAACTGCATGATACACGTACAGCAGTATATACAGCCCCCATCCACTAGCATGGCACACAGCAGTATATACAGCCCCCATCCACTAGCATGGCATACAGCAGTATTATATACAGCCCCCATCCACTAGCATGGCATGCAGCAGTATATACAGCCCCCATCCACTAGTATGGCATACAGCAGTATATACATCCCCCATCCACTAGCATGGCATACAGCAGTATATACAGCCCCCATCCACTAGCATGGCATACAGCAGTATATACAGCCCCCATCCACTAGCATGGCATGCAGCAGTATATACATCCCCCATCCACTAGCATGGCATACAGCAGTATATACAGCCCCCATCCACTAGCATGGCATACAGCAGTATATACAGCCCTCATCCACTAGCACGGCACACAGCAGTATATACAGCCCCCATCCACTAGCACGGCATGCAGCAGTATATACAGCCCCCATCCACTAGCACGGCATGCAGCAGTATATACAGCCCCCATCCACTAGCATGGCATGCAGCAGTATATACAGCCCCCATCCACTAGCATGGCATGCAGCAGTATATACAGCCCCCATCCACTAGCATGGCATGCAGCAGTATATACAGCCCCCATCCACTAGCATGGCATACAGCAGTATATACAGCCCCCATCCACTAGCATGGCATGCAGCACTATATACAGCCCCCATCCACTAGCATGGCATACAGCAGTATATACAGCCCCCATCCACTAGCATGGCATGCAGCAGTATATACAGCCCCCATCCACTAGCATGGCACACAGCAGTATATACAGCCCCCATCCACTAGCATGGCATACAGCCCCCATCCACTAGCATGGCACACAGCAGTATATACAGCCCCCATCCACTAGCATGGCATACAGCAGTATATACAGCCCCCATCCACTAGCATGGCATACAGCAGTATATACAGCCCCCATCCACTAGCATGGCATACAGCAGTATATACAGCCCCCATCCACTAGCATGGCATACAGCAGTATATACAGCTCCCATCCACTAGCATGGCATGCAGCGGTATATACATCCCCCATCCACTAGCATGGCATACAGCAGTATATACAGCCCCCATCCACTAGCATGGCATGCAGCGGTATATACAGCCCCCATCCACTAGCATGGCATACAGCAGTATATACAGCCCCCATCCACTAGCATGGCATACAGCAGTATATACAGCCCCCATCCACTAGCATGGCATGCAGCGGTATATACAGCCCCCATCCACTAGCATGGCATACAGCAGTATATACAGCCCCCATCCACTAGCATGGCATGCAGCAGTATATACAGCCCCCATCCACTAGCATGGCATACAGCAGTATATACAGCTCCCATCCACTAGCATGGCATACAGCACTATATACAGCCCCCATCCACTAGCATGGCACAGCAATAGCAGATAGATGGGCAGTGGTGATGTCACTGCAGGTGCCATCCTCAGCTGTACACGTGAGGCCCACCTGCACACCTACGTCACAGTAGCTGCTATGACGTCATCCTGGCACGCGTCCTCTTCCCAGACACAGCGGCGGCAGCGGCGGTGACAGACGTGCGACCTCTCTCTCCGTATCCCGATAGCCAAGAGCTCTCAGAGCCGACATTCTCCGGCAGCAACTCCAGGAACAAGCAGTCATAGAGCGCGGCTGTCCTGATGGTGAGGACGGCTAGATCCCGGAGCTCCCCCTAGCGGCCGGTAATAGAAATTACACTGTGAATTGTAATATAGATGTCATAGAAATAGATTTCTAAGAGCAGAAATCAGTTAATGAAGTTTTGACGCTCATCCTGGGCTGATGAATTACTTAAAAAAAAACAAAACACGGATGTAAATTCCTTTTGGGAGCAATAATACGTGATCAGGGTCTTTTCCAGGGCCAGACTATGCTGAGCAGCTAGACATTGCCCAAAATGTTCCCCTCTGTGCTGCTGCCAAGCCCCGCCTCCAAATTGAAAAGCATTCTAGGCCCCCCTTTTGGCCAAGATAAACCCCGCCTCAAGGGCCGTTAAGCTCCGCCTTCTCAGTAATTATGCGTGTGTGCAGCAGGCTTGCAAACCTGGAGAAGTTAGTTAAAGGGAACCTTGAATGGGAACAGAAGTGAGAAGAATATGCAGGCTGCCATATTTATTTCATTTTAAACAATACACATTGCCTGGCAGCCCTGCTGATCTATTTGACTGCTGAAGTGTCTGAATCACACCAGAAAGAAGCATGCAGCTAATCTTGCCAGATCTGACAATAATGTCAGAAACGCCTGATCTGCTGCATGCTTGTTCAGGGTCTATGGCTAAAAGTATTAGAGGCAGAGGATCAGAGAGAAGCCAGGCAATGTGCATTTTTAAAAGGAAACAAATATGTCAGCCTCCATATCCCTCTTGCTTTGGTTGCCCTTTGGCTGGTTTCACAGTGGGTCGTTACAGGCGCACGTTAGAGCAGCCTGTAACACCCCCCCCCCCCCCACCGCAAAGCAATGATAAATCAATGGGCTGTTCACAGTGCCCACGTTGCGTTACACAGTAACGCTTCACGTGAAGATCAACGTACTGCATGCAGTACTTTATACACGGCTAAGCCGCGTTTGACTGTTTGCACATGCTCAGTACGGGTGTTTTTTTATTTTAGGGGCGGAGAGGAGGCGGGGAAAGGCCGCTATGTAGCCAGGCACATGGCTACTTATTATTCACTGCACTTGCAGTGTTTACTTCCTGGAGCGGCCGCTAATTGGCTGGCGAGACCACGTGATGCGGAGAGCTCCGCTCACGTGGTCTCCGCAGCGCCTCCGACGCGGCTCTTGGTAGCGTCCTGCTCCAACACCAACAGGCGTTGCGTTAGGGGCACGTTATGTGCCCTATAACGTCCCCTAAACGCAACGTCCTGGTGTGTAAGTAGCCTTTAACTCAAGTGAAGGAGAAAAAAAAAGGAAGAAGGATTTTCAGTAACCTGGGACTTATACCAGTCCACTGCAGTCACCTGCACTCTTGACATCCTAAAACAATGCTCCTGTCCCCTGCAGCGGCTAAGTTTCATCACCGAGCCACTGCGCCTGCACGGCCCTAGACACACGCATTCTCGCTCACGTCGCCAACCCTGATGTCTCTTACTGTGCATGCGCAAGACAGCAATTTAAGCGAGAGCGAAGGATGCTCGCAGCCAGGGCCGGGCAGGTGCAGTAGCTTGGCGACTGGCCTGTCGCTGAAAACGAAACTTAGCTGCAGCAGGGGACTGGAGCATTGCTCCAGCATGTTGAGGGCACAGGGCGGCTGCAGGGGGCTGGTAGAAGCCCCAGGTAAGTGACACTATTTTGAGATAAGATCCCCTTCAAAGCGGAACTGAAAGCTGAAAAAAAAATCACTTTAAAGAACAAGCGACACCCATGCTAACCTAGAAATAAAAAACACATACAGTACAGACCAAAAGTTTGGACACACCTTCTCATTCAAAGAGTCTTCTTTATTTTCATGACTATGAACATTGTAGATCCACACTGAGGCAGGGAACACACTTGGCTGTTTTTGTGCGCGTTTTCTGCACAGAAAAACTGAGAACTCATGATAATCAATGTGCTAATGCACACTTACTGTGTTGTTCGCGCGCAGAAAAAAAACTGACATTCTGCATGATGACTCAGCACATTTTGGCAGTTTTCTCTATCAATTACATCAGCTGCTGTGAAAAAACACGTGCGTTTTCCTGCATGGAAACACACTTAGTGTGCAGAAAAAGTATGCAGAAAAACGCGCGCGGAAAACTGAAAGTCAAGTGTGTTCCCTGTCTGAAGGGATCCAAACTATGAATTAACACATGTGGAAGTATAGTACATAACCAAAAAGTGTGAAACAACTGAAAAAAAATATGTCATATTTTAGGTTCTTCAAAGTAGCCACCTTTTTGCTTTGATTACTGCTTTGCACACTCTTGGCATTCTCTTGATGAGCTTCAAGAGGTAGTCACCTGAAATGGTTTTCACTTCACAGGTGTGCCCCGTCAGGTTTAATAAGTGGGATTTCTTGCCTTATAAATGGGGTTGGGACCATCAGTTGCGTTGTGGAGAAGTCAGTTGGATACACAGCTGATAGTCCTACTAGAATAGACTGTTAGGGCCCGTTCTCAACTGAGCGGGAATCACGCGGTTCCCGCTCACGGCAAACCGCTAGCGGTTTTACAAAAACGCTACACAATGTAGCGAGTGGCAGTGTTCTCACTGCCGCGGTTGCGGTTAGCGATAACCTCGCTGCATGCAGCTGTTTGCCGGCGATGAGCGTTCCGCGATTAGCGATCGTGATTAGCGTTCAAAGCACACTAATCGCGATCGCTCCAAAACTGCTGCAGTGTCCAGTGATTTTTCTGCGTTAATCGCGGGAAAATCACTTCCGCAAATTTTGCGATTATAAGTGTGAACGGGCCCTTAGAATTTGTATTGTGGCAAGAAAAAGCAGTTAAGTAAAGAAAAACGAGTGTCCATTATTACTTTAAGAAATTAAGGTCAGTTAGTCCGAAAAAATTGGGAAAACTTTGAAAGTGTCCCCAAGTGCAGTCTCAAAGACCATCAAACGCTACCAAGAAACTGGCTGACCGTCCCAGGAAAGGAAGACCAAGAATCACCTCTGCTGCGTAGGATACGTTTATCCGAGTCACCAGCCTTAGAAATCACAGGTTAACAGCAGCTCAGATTAGAGACCAGGTCAATGCCACACAGAGTTCTAGCAGCAGACACATCTTAAGAACAACTGTTAAGAGGAGACTACGTGAATCAGGCCTTCATGGTAGAATATCTGCTAGGAAACCACTGCTAAGGACAGGCAACAAGCAGAAGAGACTTGTTTGGGCTAAAGAACACAAGGAATGGACATTAGGCCAGTGGAAATCTGTGGTTTGGTCTGATGAGTCCAAATTTGAGGTTTTTGGTTCCAACCACCGTGTTTGTGCGATGCAGAAAAGGTGGACGGATGGTCTCTACATGCCTGGTTCCCACCGTGAAGCTTGGGGGAGGTGGTGTGATGGTGTGGGGGTGCTTTGCTGGTGACAATGTTGGGGATTTATTTAAAACTGATGGCATACTGAACTAGCATGGCTACCACAGCATCTAGCAGCAACATGCTATTCCATCCAGTTTGCATTTAGTTGAACCATCATTTATTTTTTAACAGGACAATGACCCCAAACACATCTCCAAGATGTGTAAAGGCTATTTGACCAGGAAGGAGAGTGATGGGGTGCTGCGCCAAATTACCTGGCCCCCACAGTCACCAGACCTGAACCCAATCGAGATGGTTTGGGGTGAGCTGGACCGCAGCGTGAAGGCAAAAGGGCCAACAAGTGCTAAGCATCTTTGGGAACTCCTTCAAGATTGTTGGAAGACCATTTCAGGTGACTACCTCTTGAAGCTCATCAAGAGAATGCCAAGAGTGTGCAAAGCAGCAATCAAAGCAAAAGGTGGCTACTGTGAAGAACCTAGAATATGACATATTTTTTTCAGTTGTTTCACACTTTTTGGTTATGTACTATACCTCCACATGTGTTAATTCATAGTTTGGATGCCTTCAGTGTGAATCTACAATGTTCATAGTCATGAAAATAAAGAAAACTCTTTGAATGAGAAGGTGTGTCCAAACTTTTGGTCTGTACTGTATACAAGTAGATAAATACTACTTCTGCTTACATAACAGATGTATTGTGCTATCCTGTGAATTTTATAAAGGAAAAGCAGAAAATCCTATTCTAGGCAGTGACCATCTTGCCAAGCTAATGCTGACATCATATCCTACCTAACTCTTATTTCTGCCCCTCCCTTCTCTTGCTCATTGTGTATTCATTAGCTGCCCTCTTCCCAGAGTCTTCATACACTCCCACTGAGGTGTATACTAACAACTGCACTGTCTTTTTTTATTTACACATCCAATCACTGAGTCACCTCAGCCTTGCTTGTAAACACAAGTAATCAGAGGGTGTTTCTGATAAGCAGCTAGGCAGGGAAATAAATGGAAGAGGAGGAATATATTATAGATAAAAAGAACTCCCAGCATTCAACTCTTTGGCACTTTTTGGCACTAGGGCCAGTGCTCCTAATGTATGTGATAACTCCAAACCATAACAGCAGAAAAAGTTTTGCAAGTTTTGAATGCAGGATTAGAATCTTTATTTCTTAATACACTCAGGCCAGTTGCTGTTGAAATTTGATTTTTATGGTGACAATACCGCTTTAAAGGCTTATTCACACTAAAATCGCCCTAAAAGCGCTTGTGCAATGATTCCCTATGAGAGTGTACACATATGTGCAGTTCGATTTCGATCTACTCACCAAAGCAATGCCTGTACCATTTTTGGGGTGATTTGCCTCAATGGAAGGTATAGGGAAATTCTCTTCTGGCCAGTGGACTGCAGAGTCGACGGGCCACTGCACATTCGCGGCCGTGGCATGTCCGCGATAACGCTCCCCACGACGGGAGCATTCTGCATGTGCATTACATAGTTTTACGTATTGCACATGTGCAGAGCACTCTCGTCCATGGGAGTGCAATTAGGAGGCCCGTGGACTAGAACAGTGCATTAGAACGAAAGGAGGGCGCTGTGGGGGACCGGAGCATCGGCCTGTCCCAGCACGGGCACAGGGCAGCTGCAGGAGACTGGTACAAGCCCCAGGTAACTTAAAGGACAACTGTAGTGAGAGGTAAGTGGAGGCTGCCATATGCGGCTGGGAGAGAGGGGGTTAGTTAACCATAAGTCAGTTGGCTTTCCTGCGTTCCAGACATCTTGCACGCGTCTTATTGGACGCAATGCAAGACTCACTACCGTGCACTTCCTCCTTCCAGCTTGAAGCATAGAAACCACCCTGACTTTTCTCCCTATCTACCCCCAGAATCCTCATTAGCCTTACACTCTTCCTTAAGCCCCCTTCACATTGGGGATAGCAAAACGCTGGCTTTTTTTGCGATTATCGTATGTTTTTTACTGTACATTTTTGCAATTGTGATTCACGTTTTAAATACATTGCAATCATGATAGCTGTAAAATCGTAAAAAAAAAATGCTGCTTGTATCGCGTTTGCATTTACAGCAAATCCCTCGGCAATCACAACAGTGAGATCTCTACCATATAGTTTACATTACACTAGTGATTTAAAAAGCCGACTGGTCCCTTGCAGGCTGTTAATAAGCACCTCTCTCTCCCCATCCATCCTCAGTAGCCTTATCCTTTTTTCTTCAGATCACATTGTAGGATTGTCATGTTTAGTTAGTGACGGACAAAGCCAACAGTGGGCCCCTGTGGACAATAAATGTAGGGGGCCCCATGTGCGCAGGCGTGGTCATAACAGATCATGGGTCGATTCAGAGAGGTTCACATACTTTTATGTTATTGACACTAAGTTACAATCTGTAAGCACTGTATTAATGTCCCACATATTTTCCACCTATTCATTATATCTTGTACTTGACTAGGCCACAAGCAATTATCACTGCTCCCCATGCAGCAGGGTCATAGATCAAAACTTGTAAAACTATAAATGGGCGAAAACCTTTTATTATTATTTAGCACTGTTATCTTCCACAGTCCTTTTACAGAGTAGTCTAATGTCCTACCATCTTATTATTATTATTATGTATTTACAGTAAATAGCACCAACATCTTCTTCTGCACTTTACAGAGTACATAGTCATGTCACTGACTGTCCTTAGAGGAGGTTACACTCTAACCACTACCATACTCAAGGTCTAATGTCCTTCCATAATATCATTTATTTATTTATATAGCACTGACATCTTCTGCAGCACATTACAGAGTGCATAGTCATGTCACTCTCACTGTCCTCAGAGCAGCTCACACTCTAACCTCTACCATACTCAAGGTCTAATGTCCTACCATACTATAATTATGTACTTATATAGCACTGACATCTTCTGCAGCACATTACAGAGTGCATAGTCATGTCACTTACTGTCCTCAGAGCAGCTCACACTCTAACCACTACCATACTCAAGGTCTAATGTCCTTTCATAATATAATTTATTTATATAGCACTGACATCTTCTGCAGCACATTACAGAGTACATAGTCATGTCACTCACTTACTTAGGCGGCATAGTTAAATAATAGTTTATATAAAATATATAAAATAATAGTTTAATAGTTTATAAAATACTTTATATAAAATATATAAAAATAGTTTATATAAAATATATAAAAACAATTTTAAATATACCCCCGCAGTGGTTTTCTGCAAGTTGCCACATTTGGTGACGATTAGTGATGCTCAAATCCGGATCCCGGAGACACCCGTATAGTTGCTATACGGATATCTCCCAGTAAACCTATGCGGGGTGGCGGGGGGCTTAATCTTACCAGTCTGACATCTTTTTTGTCCATCCCTGGCGCCTCCAACGATGCGGTTCATGCGCATCACTTGACTACAAACACTTCCTCCCTTAACCCAGAAGGAGGAAGTGTTTGTAGTCACGAGACCGCCACAAGGACCGCATCATGGCAGGCGCCAAGGACGGACGAAGAAGACGTCAGACAGGTTATATTGACCCCCCACCCACCGCACACAGGTTTACTAAGAGATATCTGGATAGCAACTATCCGTGTGTCTCCCGGATCCGGATTTGAGCATCACTGGTGAGGATTGGCTTGGCTGTAGGGGAGGAGGAAGCCATACTTGGGCGGCATATTTAAATCATTTTAAATACGCCCCTGTGTGGTACTCTGCAGATTGCCACATTTGGCGAGGATTGGCATGGCTGTAGGGGAGGAGGAGGCCATACTTAGGCGGCATATTTAAATCATTTTAACTACGCCCGAGTGGTACTCTGCAGATTGCCACATTTTTTGAGGATTGGCATGGCTGTAGGGGAGGAGGAGGCCATTCTTAGGTGGCATATTTAAATAATTTTAAATATGCACCGGAGTGGTACTCTGCAGGTTGCCACATTTGGTGAGGATTAGTGATGCTCAAATCCGGATCCCGAAGACACTCGGATAATTGCTATCCGGATATCTCCCAGTAAACCTGTGCGGGGTGGGCGGGGAGGGGTCAATCTTACCTGCCTGACGTCTTCTTCGTCCATCCCTGGCGTCTCCAACGATGCGGTCCATGCGCATCACGTAACTACAAACACTTCCTCTTTCTGTCAGGATCATGTCCTGTCATGATCATGTTTGTGACTTATCCTGCTGGCCACGATGTTTCTGCGCCTGCTGTTGCCTGGTGTTAGGCAACAGATTAGCAAGTGTTTACGCTATCTGTTTGTCTGTGTTGATCGCTTGCTCTCGCAAGTGTTCATTCTGTCTGTCTCTGTCTATTTGTGTTCATTTGTATTACTTGTTGTAGTTAGGGTGGCACGCTTGTCACTGGGCGACTAACGCGCGGTGATCGTGTCTTAAACGCGTTCTCTGCTGCGAATGAGTGCGGAGTTCGCGTTTAGCTAGCGTTTTTTTTTCCTTATGTTGTTATTTTACTGTGTGTTCCTCTATTCCTTTCTTGCTGTTTCGTCCTGTTCTGTTTATCTGTCTGCTATCGCGGTTCTTGCGATTAGCTATCTCGTTCTATCTGTCCTTCTCTTGAATAAGTGGCGACTAGATTGGCGGACATTCACCCAGTCTGTCCTTGCTCTTTTCTGAGTTACGCAGGTTACGCACTGCTCTGTGTTTGCACCGTGCAGCCATTGTTTATTGGGATTTGTGGGTCGCACAGAGGCACGGTTGCTCTGTGCTCCACAACTCTCCCTTGTGTCTGTTTCTGCTCCTCCACTATATTTGGGGAAATCCCTAATTCTCGTACAGCGCTTGTGCACGATCTCCTCTGTGTCAGCGTGCGCATTGCACACTGACTGTGGAGATTATCCCGCAAGTGTCACACCTTCAACCCGGAAGGAGGAAGTGTATGTGGTCACGTGACCGCCGCGTGGACCGCATCGTGGTAAGATTGATCCCACCCCACACAGGTTTACTAAGAAATATCCGGACAGCAACCATCCGGGTGTCTTCCGAATGTGGATTTGAGCATCACTGGTGAGGATTGGCATGGCTGTAGGGGAGGAGGAGGCCATACTTAGGCGGCATATTTAAATCATTTTAAATACGCCCTTGAGTGGTACTCTGCAGATTGCCACATTTGGTGAGGATAAGCACGGCTGTAGGGGAGGAGGAGGCCATTCTTAGGTGGCATATTTAAATAATTTTAAATATGCCCCACAGTGGTTTTCTGCAAGTTGCCACATTTGGTGAGGATTAGTGATGCTCAAATCCGGATCCCGGAGACACCCGTATAGTTGCTATCCGGATATCTCCCAGTAAACCTGTGCGGGATGGCGGGGGGCATAATCTTACCTGTCTGACGTCTTCTTTGTCCATCCCTGGCGCCTCCAACGATGCGGTTCATGCGCATCACTTGACTACAAACACTTCCTCCTTCAACCCAGAAGGAGGAAGTGTTTGTTGTCACGTGACCGCCACAAGGACCGCATCATGGGAGGGGCAGGGACGGACGAAGAAGACGTCAGACAGGTTATATTGACCCCCCCACCCCCACCCACCGCACACAGGTTTACTAAGAGATATCTGGATAGCAACTATCCGTGTGTCTCCCGGATTCGGATTTGAGCATCACTGGTGAGGATTGGCTTGGCTGTAGGGGAGGAGGAGGCCATACTTGGGCGGCATATTTAAATCATTTTAAATACACCCCTGAGTGGTACTCTGCAGATTGTCACATTTGGTGAGGATTGACATGGCTGTAGAGGAGGAGGAGGCCATACTTAGGCGGCATATTTAAATCATTTTAGCTACGCCCGTGTGGTACTCTGCAGATTGCCACATTTGGTGAGGATTGGCATGGCTGTAGGGGAGGAGGAGGCCATTCTTAGGTGGCATATTTAAATAATTTTAAATATGCACCGCAGTGGTTGTCTGCAAGTTGCCACATTTGGTGACGATTAGTAATGCTCAAATCCGGATCCCGGAGACACCCGTATAGTTGCCATCCGGATATCTCCCAGTAAACCTGTGCGGGGTGGGCGGGGTGCTCATTCTTACCTGTCTGACGTCTTCTTTGTTCATCCCTGGCGCCTCCAACGATGCGGTTCATGCGCATCACTTGACTACAAACACTTCCTCCCTCAACCCATGAGGAGGAAGTGTTTGTAGTCACGAGACCGCCACAAGGACCGCATCATGGCAGGCGCCAGGGACGGACGAAGAAGACGTCAGACAGGTAATATTGACCCCCACCCACCGCACACAGGTTTACTAAGTCATATCTGGATAGCAACTATCCGTGTGTTTCCCAGATCCGGATTTGAGCATCACTGGTGAGGATTGGCTTGGCTGTAGGGGAGGAGGAGGCCATACTTGGGCGGCATATTTAAATCATTTTAACTACGCCCGAGTGGTACTCTGCAGATTGCCACATTTGGTGAGGATTGGCATGGCTGTAGGGGAAGAGGAGGCCATTCTTAGGTGGCATATTTAAATAATTTTAAATATGCACCGGAGTGGTACTCTGCAGGTTGCCACATTTGGTGAGGATTGGCATGGCTGTAGGGGAGGAGGAGGCCATTCTTAGGTGGCATATTTAAATAATTTTAAATATGCCCCGCAGTGGTTGTCTGCAAGTTGCCACATTTGGTGACGATT
Source organism: Hyperolius riggenbachi (assembly GCF_040937935.1). Classification (NCBI taxonomy): domain Eukaryota; kingdom Metazoa; phylum Chordata; class Amphibia; order Anura; family Hyperoliidae; genus Hyperolius; species Hyperolius riggenbachi. The sequence continues at coordinate 222,409,072 of NC_090652.1, read as the reverse complement.
AGTAATGCTCAAATCCGGATCCCGGAGACACCCGTATAGTTGCCATCCAGATATCTCCCAGTAAACCTGTGCGTGTGCGGGGTGGGCGGGGTGCTCATTCTTACCTGTCTGACGTCTTCTTTGTCCATCCCTGGCGCCTCCAATGATGCGGTTCATGCGCATCACTTGACTACAAACACTTCCTCCCTCAACCCATAAGGAGAAAGTGTTTTTAGTCACGAGACCGCCACAAGGACCGCATCATGGCAGGCGCCATGGACGGACGAAGAAGACGTCAGACAGATAATATTGACCCCCACCCACCGCACACAGGTTTACTAAGAGATATCTGGATAGCAACTATCCGTGTGTCTCCCAGATCCGGATTTGAGCATCACTGGTGAGGATTGGCTTGGCTGTAGGGGAGGAGGAGGCCATACTTGGGCGGCATATTTAAATCATTTTAAATACGCCCTTGAGTGGTACTCTGCAGATTGCCACATTTGGTGAGGATAAGCACGGCTGTAGGGGAGGAGGAGGCCATTCTTAGGTGGCATATTTAAATAATTTTAAATATGCCCCACAGTGGTTTTCTGCAAGTTGCCACATTTGGTGAGGATTAGTGATGCTCAAATCCGGATCCCGGAGACACCCGTATAGTTGCTATCCGGATATCTCCCAGTAAACCTGTGCGGGATGGCGGGGGGCATAATCTTACCTGTCTGACGTCTTCTTTGTCCATCCCTGGCGCCTCCAACGATGCGGTTCATGCGCATCACTTGACTACAAACACTTCCTCCTTCAACCCAGAAGGAGGAAGTGTTTGTTGTCACGTGACCACCACAAGGACCGCATCATGGGAGGGGCAGGGACGGACGAAGAAGACGTCAGACAGGTTATATTGACCCCCCCACCCCCACCCACCGCGCACAGGTTTACTAAGAGATATCTGGATAGCAACTATCCGTGTGTCTCCCGGATTCGGATTTGAGCATCACTGGTGAGGATTGGCTTGGCTGTAGGGGAGGAGGAGGCCATACTTGGGCGGCATATTTAAATCATTTTAAATACGCCCCTGAGTGGTACTCTGCAGATTGTCACATTTGGTGAGGATTGACATGGCTGTAGAGGAGGAGGAGGCCATACTTAGGCGGCATATTTAAATCATTTTAGCTACGCCCGTGTGGTACTCTGCAGATTGCCACATTTGGTGAGGATTGGCATGGCTGTAGGGGAGGAGGAGGCCATTCTTAGGTGGCATATTTAAATAATTTTAAATATGCACCGCAGTGGTTGTCTGCAAGTTGCCACATTTGGTGACGATTAGTAATGCTCAAATCCGGATCCCGGAGACACCCGTATAGTTGCCATCCGGATATCTCCCAGTAAACCTGTGCGGGGTGGGCGGGGTGCTCATTCTTACCTGTCTGACGTCTTCTTTGTCCATCCCTGGCGCCTCCAACGATGCGGTTCATGCGCATCACTTGACTACAAACACTTCCTCCCTCAACCCATGAGGAGGAAGTGTTTGTAGTCACGAGACCGCCACAAGGACCGCATCATGGCAGGCGCCAGGGACGGACGAAGAAGACGTCAGACAGGTAATATTGACCCCCACCCACCGCACACAGGTTTACTAAGAGATATCTGGATAGCAACTATCCGTGTGTCTCCCAGATCCGGATTTGAGCATCACTGGTGAGGATTGGCTTGGCTGTAGGGGAGGAGGAGGCCATACTTAGGCGGCATATTTAAATCATTTTAACTACGCCCGAGTGGTACTCTGCAGATTGCCACATTTGGTGAGGATTGGCATGGCTGTAGGGGAAGAGGAGGCCATTCTTAGGTGGCATATTTAAATAATTTTAAATATGCACCGGAGTGGTACTCTGCAGGTTGCCACATTTGGTGAGGATTGGCATGGCTGTAGGGGAGGAGGAGGCCATTCTTAGGTGGCATATTTAAATAATTTTAAATATGCCCCGCAGTGGTTGTCTGCAAGTTGCCACATTTGGTGACGATTAGTAATGCTCAAATCCGGATCCCGGAGACACCCGTATAGTTGCCATCCAGATATCTCCCAGTAAACCTGTGCGGGGTGGGCGGGGGGGGGAGGTGTCAATCTTACCTGCCTGACGTCTTCTTCGTCCATCCCTGGCGCCTCCAACGATACGGTCCATGCGCATCACGTAACTTCAAACACTTCCTCCTTCTGTCTATTTGTGTTCATTTGTATTACTTGTTGTAGTTAGGGTGGCACGCTTGTCACTGGGCGACTAACGCGCGGTGATTGTGTATTAAACGCGTTCTCTGTTGCGAATGAGTGCGGAGTTCGCGTTTAGCTAACGTTTGTTTTTTTCCTTATGTTGTTATTTTACTGTGTGTTCCTCTATCCCTTTCTTGGTGTTTCGTCCTGTTCTGTTTATCTGACTGCTATCGCGGTTCTTGCGATTAGCTATCTCGTTCTATCTGTCCTTCTCTTGAATGGGTGGCGACTAGATTGGCGGACATTCACCCAGTCTGTCCTTGCTCTTTTCTGAGTTGCGCAGGTTACACACTGCGCTGTGTTTGCACCGTGCAGCCATTGTTCATTGGGATTTGTGGGTCGCACAGAGGCACGGTTGCTCTGTGCTCCACAACTCTCCCTTGTGTCTGTTTCTGCTCCTCCACTATATTTGGGGAAATCCCTATTTCTCGTACAGCGCTTGCGCACAATCTCCTCTGTGTCAACGTGCGCATTGCACACTGACTGTGGAGATTATCCCGCAAGTGTCACACCTTCAACCCGGAAGGAGGAAGTGTATGTAGTCACGTGACCGCCGCGTGGACCGCATCGTGGTAGGCGCCAAGGACGGACGAAGAAGACGTCAGACAGGTAAGATTGATCCCCCCCCACCCCACACAGGTTTACTAAGAAATATCCGGACAGCAACCATCCGGGTGTCTTCCGAATGTGGATTTGAGCATCACTGGTGAGGATTGGCATGGCTGTAGGGGAGGAGGAGGCCATACATAGGCGGCATAGTTAAATAATTTTAAATATGCCCCGCAGTGGTTTTCTGCAAGTTGCCACATTTGGTGACGATTAGTGATGCTCAAATCCGGATCCCGGAGACACCCGTATAGTTGCTATCCGGATATCTCCCAGTAAACCTGTGCGGGATGACGGGAGGCTTAATCTTACCTGTCTGACGTCTTCTTTGTCCATCCCTGGCGCCTCCAACGATGCGGTTCATGCGCATCACTTGACTACAAACACTTCCTCCTTCAACCCAGAAGGAGGAAGTGTTTGTTGTCACGTGACCGCCACAAGGACTGCATCATGGGAGGCGCCAGGGACGGACGAAGAAGACATCAGACAGGTAATATTGACCCCACCCACCGCGCACAGGTTTACTAAGAGATATCTGGATAGCAACTATCCGTGTGTCTTCCGGATTCGGATTTGAGCATCACTGGTGAGGATTGGCTTGGCTGTAGGGGAGGAGGAGGCCATACTTAGGCGGCAAATTTAAATCATTTTAGCTACGCCCGTGTGGTACTCTGCAGATTGCCACATTTGGTGAGGATTGGCATGGCTGTAGGGGAGGAGGAGGCCATTCTTAGGTGGCATATTTAAATAATTTTAAATATGCCCCGCAGTGGTTGTCTGCAAGTTGCCACATTTGGTGACGATTAGTAATGCTCAAATCCGGATCCTGGAGACACCCGTATAGTTGCTATCCGGATATCTCCCAGTAAACCTGTGCGGAGTGGGGAGGGGGCTCAATCTTACCTGTCTGACGTCTTCATTGTCCATCCCTGGCGCCTCCAACGATGCGGTTCATGCGCATCACTTGACTACAAACACTTCCTGCCTCAACCCATAAGGAGGAAGTGTTTGTAGTCACGAGACCGCCACAAGGACCGCATCACTGCAGGCGCCAGGGACGGACGAAGAAGACGTCAGACAGGTTATATTGACCCCCCCCCCACCCACCGCACACAGGTTTACTAAGAGATATCTGGATAGCAACTATCCGTGTGTCTCCCGAATCCGGATTTGAGCATCACTGGTGAGGATTGGCTTGGCTGTAGGGGAGGAGGAGGCCATACTTGGGCGGCATATTTAAATCATTTTAAATACGCCCCTGAGTGGTACTCTGCAGATTGCCACATTTGGTGAGGATTGCCATGGCTGTAGGGGAGGAGGAGGCCATTCTTCGGTGGGATATTTAAATAATTTTAGATATGCACCGGAGTGGTACTCTGCAGGTTGCCACATTTTGTGATGATTAGTGATGCTCAAATCCAGATCCCGGAGACACCCGGATAATTGTTATGCGGATATCTCCCAGTAAACCTGTGCGGGTTGGGCGGGGGGGGGGGTTCAATCTTACCTGCCTGACGTCTTCTTCGTCCATCCCTGGCGCCTCCAACGATAAGGTCCATGCGCATCACATAACTACAAACACTTTCTCCTTCTGTCAGGATCATGTCCTGTCATGATCATGTTTGTGACTTATTCTGCTGGCCACGATGTTTCTGCGCCTGCTGTTGCCTGGTGTTAGGCAACCGATTAGCAAGTGTTTACGCTATCTGTTTGTCTGTGTTGATCGCTTGCTCTCGCAAGTGTTCATTCTGTTTGTCTCTGTCTATTTGTGTTCATTTGTATTACTTGTTGTAGTTAGGGTGGCACGCTTGTCACTGGGCGACTAACGCGCGGTGATCGTGTCTTAAACGCGTTCTCTGTTGCGAATGAGTGCAGAGTTCGCGTTTAGCTAGCGTTTGTTTTTTTCCTTATGTTGTTATTTTACTGTGTGTTCCTCTATTCCTTTTTTGCTGTCTCGTCCTGTTCTGTTTATCTGTCTGCTATCGCAGTTCTTGCGATTAGCTATCTCGTTCTATCTGTCCTTCTCTTGAATGGGTGGCGACTAGATTGGCGGACATTCACCCAGTCTGTCCTTGCTCTTTTCTGAGTTGCGCAGGTTACGCACTGCGCTGTGTTTGCACCGTGTAGCCATTGTTCATTGGGATTTGTGGGTCGCACAGAGGCACGGTTGCTCTGTGCTCCACAACTCTCCCTTGTGTCTGTTTCTGCTCCTCCATTATATTTGGGGAAATCCCTATTTCTCGTACAACGCTTGCGCACGATCTCCTCTGTGTCAGCGTGCGCATTGCACATTGACTGTGGAGATTATCCCACAAGTGTCACACCTTCAACCCGGAAGGAGGAAGTGTATGTAGTCACGTGACCGCCGCGTGGACCGCATCGTGGTAGGCGCCAAGGACGGACGAAGAAGACGTCAGACAGGTAAGATTGATCCCCCCCACCCCACACAGGTTTACTAAGAAATATCCGGACAGCAACCATCCGGGTGTCTTCCGAATGTGGATTTGAGCATCACTGGTGAGGATTGGCATGGCTGTAGGGGAGGAGGAGGCCATACTTAGGCGGCATAGTTAAATAATTTTAAATATGCCCCGCAGTGGTTTTCTGCAAGTTGCCACATTTGGTGACGATTAGTGATGCTCAAATCCGGATCCCGGAGACACCCGTATAGTTGCTATCTGGATATCTCCCAGTAAACCTGTGCGGGGTGGGCGGGGGGCTAAATCTTACCTGTTTGACGTCTTCTTTGTCCATCCCTTGCGCCTCCAACGTTGCGGTTCATGCGCATCACTTGACTACAAACACTTCCTCCTTCAACCCAGAAGGAGGAAGTGTTTGTTGTCACGTGACCGCCTCAAGGACCGCATCATGGGAGGCGCCAGGGACGGACGAAGAAAACGTCAGACAGGTAATATTGACCCCCCACCCACCGCGCACAGGTTTACTAAGAGATATCTGGATAGCAACTATCCGTGTGTCTCCCGGATTCGGATTTGAGCATCACTGGTGAGGATTGGCTTGGCTGTAGGGGAGGAGGAGGCCATACTTGGGCGGCATATTTAAATCATTTTAAATACGCCCCTGAGTGGTACTCTGCAGATTGCCCTATTTGGTGAGGATTGACATGGCTGTAGGGGAAGAGGAGGCCATACTTAGGCGGCATATTTAAATCATTTTAACTACGCCCGAGTGGTACTCTGCAGATTGCCACATTTGGTGAGGATTGGCATGGCTGTAGGGGAAGAGGAGGCCATTCTTAGGTGGCATATTTAAATAATTTTAAATATGCACCGGAGTGGTACTCTGCAGGTTGCCACATTTGGTAAGGATTAGTGATGCTCAAATCCGGATCCCGGAGACACCCGGATAATTGCTATCCGGATATCTCCCAGTAAATCTGTGCGGGGTGGGCGGGGGGGGGGGGTCAATCTTCCCTGACTGACGTCTTCTTCGTCCATCCCTGGCGCCTCCAACGATACGGTCCATGCGCATCACGTAACTACAAACACTTCCTCCTTCTGTCAGGATCATGTCCTGTCATGATCATGTTTGTGACTTATCCTGCTGGCCACGATGTTTCTGCCCCTGCTGTTGCCTGGTGTTAGGCAACCAATTAGCAAGTGTTTACGCTATCTGTTTGTCTGTGTTGATCGCTTGCTCTCGCAAGTGTTCATTCTGTATGTCTCTGTCTATTTGTGTTCATTTGTATTACTTGTTGTAGTTAGGGTGGCACGCTTGTCACTGGGCGACTAACGCGCGGTGATCGTGTCTTAAACGCGTTCTCTGTTGCGAATGAGTGCGGAGTTCGCGTTTAGCTAGCGTTTGTTTTTTTCCTTACGTTGTTATTTTACTGTGTGTTCCTCTATTCCTTTCTTGCTGTTTCGTCCTGTTCTGTTTATCTGTCTGCTATCGTGGTTCTTGCGATTAGCTATCTCGTTCTGTCTGTCCTTCTCTTGAATTGTTGGCGACTAGATTGGCGGACATTCACCCAGTCTGTCCTTGCTCTTTTCTGAGTTGCGCAGGTTACGCACTGCACTGTGTTTGCACCGTGCAGCCATTGTTCATTGGGATTTGTGGGTCGCACAGAGGCACGGTTGCTCTGTGCTCCACAACTCTCCCTTGTGTCTGTTTCTGCTCCTCCACTTTATTTGGGGAAATCCCTATTTCTCGTACAGCACTTGCGCACGATCTCCTCTGTGTCAGCATGCGCATTGCACACTGACTGTGGAGATTATCCCGCAAGTGTCACACCTTCAACCCGGAAGGAGGAAGTGTATGTAGTCACGTGACCGCCGCGTGGACCGCATCGTGGTAGGCGCCAAGGACGGACGAAGAAGACATCAGACAGGTAAGATTGACCCCCCCCCGCCCACCCCACACAGGTTTACTAAGAGATATCCAGACAGCAACTATCCGGGTGTCTCCCGAATATGGATTTGAGCATCACTGGTGAGGATTGGCATGGCTGTAGGGGAGGAGGAGGCCATACTTAGGCGGCATAGTTAAATAAGTTGCCACATTTATTGACGATTAGTGATGCTCAACTCCGGATCCCGGAGACACCCGTATAGTTGCTATCCGGATATCTCCCAGTAAACCTGTGCGGGGTGGGCGGGGGGCTCAATCTTACCTGTCTGATGTCTTCTTTGTCCATCCCTGGCGCCTCCAACGATGCGGTTCATGCGCATCACTTGATTACAAACACTTCCTCCTTCAACCCGAAAGGAGGAAGTGTTTGTAGTCACGTGACCGCCATAAGGACCGCATCATGGGAGGCGCCAGGGACGGATGAAGAAGACGTCAGACAGGTAATATTGACCCCCCCACCCACCGCGCACAGGTTTACTAAGAGATATCTGGATAGCAAGTATCTGTGAGTCTCCCGGATACGGATTTGTGCATCACTGGTGAGGATTGGCTTGGCTGTAAGGGAGGAGGAGGCCATACTTGGGCGGCATATTTAAATCATTTTAAATACGCCCCTGAGTGGTACTCTGCAGATTGCCACATTTGGTGAGGATTGGCATGGCTGTAGGGGAGGAGGAGGCCATACTTAGGTGGCATGTTTAAATAATTTTAACTACGCCCAAGTGGTACTCTGCAGATTGCCACATTTGGTGAGGATAAGCATGGCTGTAGGGGAGGAGGAGGCCATTCTTAGGTGGCATATTTGAATAATTTTAAATATGCCCCACAGTGGTTTTCTGCAAGTTGCCACATTTGGTGACGATTAGTGATGCTCAAATCCGGATCCCGGAGACACCCGTATAGTTGCTATCCGGATATCTCCCAGTAAACCTGTGCGGGGTGGGCGGGGGCTCAATCTTACCTGTCTCACGTCTTCTTTGTCCATCCCTGGCCCCTCCAACGATGCGGTCCATGCGCATCACCTAACTACAAACACTTCCTCCTTCTGTCAGGATCATGTCCTGTCATGATCATGTTTGTGACTTATCCTGCTGGCCACGATGTTTCTGCGCCTGCTGTTGCCTGGTGTTAGGCAACCGATTAGCAAGTGTTTACGCTTTCTGTTTGTCTGTGTTGATCGCTTGCTCTCGCAAGCGTTCATTCTGTCTGTCGCTGTCTATTTGTGTTCATTTGTATTACTTGTTGTAGTTAGGGTGGCACGCTTGTCACTGGGCGACTAACGCGCAGTGATCGTGTCTTAAACGTGTTCTCTGTTGCGAATGAGTGCGGAGTTCGCGTTTAGCTAGCGTTTGTTTTTTTCCTTACTTTGTTATTTTACTGTGTGTTCCTCTATCCCTTTCTTGCTGTTTCGTCCTGTTCTGTTTATCTGTCTGCTATCGTGGTTCTTGCGATTAGCTATCTTGTTCTATCTGTCCTCTTGAATGGGTGGCGACTAGATTGGCGGACATTCACCCAGTCTGTCCTTGCTCTTTTCGCAGAGTTGCGCAGGTTACGCACTGAGCTGTGTTTGCACCGTGTAGCCATTGTTCATTGGGATTTGTGGGTCGCACAGAGGCACGGTTGCTCTGTGCTCCATAACTCCCCCTTGTGTTTTTTTCCGCTCCTCCACTATATTTGGGGAAATCCCTATTTCTTGTACAGCGCTTGCGCACGATCTCCTCTGTGTCAGCGTGCACATTGCACACTGACTGTGGAGATTATCCCGCAAGTGTCACACCTTCAACCCAGAAGGAGGAAGTGTATGTAGTCACGTGACCGCCGCGTGGACCGCATCGTGGTAGGCGCCAAGGACGGACGAAGAAGACTTCAGACTGGTAAGATTGACCCCCCCCCCCGCCCACCCCACACAGGTTTACTAAGAGATATCCGGACAGCAACTATCCGGGTGTCTCCCGAATGTGGATTTGAGCATCACTGGTGAGGATTGGCATGGCTGTAGGGGAGGAGGAGGCCATGCTTAGGCGGCATAGTTAAATACTTTTAAATATGCCCCGCAGTGGTTTTTTGCAAGTTGCCACATTTGGTGACGATTAGTGATGCTCAAATCCGGATCTCGGAGACACCCGTATAGTTGCTATCCGGATATCTCCCAGTAAACCTGTGCGGGGTGGGAGGGGGGCTCAATCTTACCTGTCTGACGTCTTCTTTGTCCATCCCTGGTGCCTCCAACGATGCGGTTCATGCGCATCACTTGACTACAAATACTTCTTCCTTCAAACCGGAAGGAGGAAGTGTTTTTAGTCACGTGACCGCCACAAGGACCGCATCATGGGAGGCAGCAGGGACGGACGAAGAAGACGTCAGACAGGTAATATTGACCCCCACACCCACCGCACACAGGTTTACTAAAAGATATCTGGATAGCAACTTTCCGGGTATCACCCGGATCTGGATTTGAGCATCACTGGTGAGGATTGGCTTGGCTTTAGGGGAGGAGGAGGCCATACTTGGGCGGCATATTTAAATCATTTTAAATACACCCCTGAGTGGTACTCTGCAGATTGCCACATTTGGTGAGGATTGGCATGGCTGTAGGGGAGGAGGAGGCCATTCTTAGGTGGCATATTTAAATAATTTTAAATATGCATCGGAGTGGTACTCTGCAGGTTGCCACATTTGGTGACGATTAGTGATGCTCAAATCCGGATCCCGGAGACACCCGTATAGTTGCTATCCGGATATCTCCCAGTAAACCTGTGCGGGGTGGGCGGGGGGCTCAATCTTACTAGTCTGACGTCTTCTTTGTCCTTCCCTGGCGCCTCCAACGATGCCGTTCATGCGCATCACTTGACTACAAATACTTCCTCCTTAAACCGGAAGGAGGAAGTGTTTTTAGTCACGTGACCGCTACAAGGACTGCATCATGGGATGCGCCAGGGACGGACTAAGAAGACGTCAAACAGGTAATATTGACCCCCCCACCCACCGCGCACAGGTTTACTAAGATATATCTGGATAGCAACTATCCGTGTGTCTCCCGGATCCGGATTTGTGCATCACTGGTAAGGATTTGCTTGGCTGTAGGGGAGGAGGAGGCTATACTTGGGCGGCATATTTAAATCATTTTAAATATGCCCCTGAGTGGTACTCTGCAGATTGCCACATTTGGTGAGGATTGTCATGGCTGTAGGGGAGGAGGAGGCCATACTTAGGCGCATATTTAAATCATTTTAACTACGCCCGAGTGGTACTCTGCAGATTGCCACATTTGGTGAGGATTTGCATGGCTGTAGGGGAGGAGGAGGCCATTCTTAGGTGGCATGTTTAAAGCAATTTAACTACGCCCGAGTGGTACTCTGCAGATTGCCACACTTGGTGAGGATTGGCATGGCTGTAGGGAAGGAGGAGGCCATTCTTAGGTGGCATATTTAAATAATTTTAAATATGCACCGGAGTGGTACTCTGCAGGTTGCCACATTTGGTGAGGATAAGTGATGCTCAAATCCGGATCCCGGAGACACCCGGATAATTGCTATGCGGACATCTCCCAGTAAACCTGTGCGGGTTGGGCGGGGGGGGGGTGTCAATCTTACCTGCCTGACGTCTTCTTCGTCCATCCCTGGCGCCTCCAACGATACGGTCCATGCGCATCACGTAACTACAAACGCTTCCTCCTTCTGTCAGGATCATGTCCTGTCATGATCATGTTTGTGACTTATCCTGCTGGCCACGATGTTTCTGCGCCTGCTGTTGCCTGGTGTTAGGCAACCGATTAGCAAGTGTTTACGCTATCTGTTTCTCTGTGTTGATCGCTTGCTCTCGCAAGTGTTCATTCTGTCTGTCTCTGTCTATTTGTGTTCATTTGTATTACTTGTTGTAGTTAGGGTGGCACGCTTGTCACTGGGCGACTAACGCGCGGTGATCGTGTCTTAAACGCGTTCTCTGTTGCGAATGAGTGCGGAGTTCGCGTTTAGCTAGCGTTTGTTTTTTTCCTTATGTTGTTATTTTACTGTGTGTTCCTCTATTCCTTTCTTGCTGTTTTGTCCTGTTCTGTTTATCTGACTGCTATCGCGGTTCTTGCGATTAGCTATCTCGTTCTATCTGTCCTTCTCTTGAATGGGTGGCGACTAGATTGGCGGACATTCACCCAGTCTGTCCTTGCTCTTTTCTGAGTTGCGCAGGTTACGCACTGCGCTGTGTTTGAACCGTGCAGCCATTGTTCATTGGGATTTGTGGGTCGCACAGAAGCACGGTTGCTCTGTGCTCCACAACTCTCCCTTGTGTCTGTTTCTGATCCTCCACTATATTTGGGGAAATCCCTATTTCTCGTACAGCGCTTGCGCACGATCTCCTCTGTGTCAACGTGCGCATTGCACACTGACTGTGGAGATTATCCCGCAAGTGTCACACCTTCAACCCGGAAGGAGGAAGTGTATGTAGTCACATGACCGCCGCATGGACCGCATCGTGGTAGGCACCAAGGACGGATGAAGAAGACGTCAGACAGGTAAGATTGATCCCCCCCACCCCACACAGGTTTACTAAGAAATATCCGGACAGCAACCATCCGGGTGTCTTCCCAATGTGGATTTGAGCATCACTGGTGAGGATTGGCATGGCTGTAGGGGAGGAGGAGGCCATACTTAGGCGGCATAGTTAAATAATTTTAAATATGCCTCGCAGTGGTTTTCTGCAAGTTGCCACATTTGGTGACGATTAGTGATGCTCAAATCCGGATCCCGGAGACACCAGTATAGTTGCTATCCGGATATCTCCCAGTAAACCTGTGCGGGATGGCGGGAGGCTTAATCTTACCTGTCTGACGTCTTCTTTGTCCATCCCTGGCGCCTCCAACGATGCGGTTCATGCGCATCACTTGACTACAAACACTTCCTCCTTCAACCCAGAAGGAGGAAGTGTTTGTTGTCACGTGACCGCCACAAGGACTGCATCATGGGAGGCGCCAGGGACGGACGAAGAAGACATCAGACAGGTAATATTGACCCCACCCACCGTGCACAGGTTTACTAAGAGATATCTGGATAGCAACTATCCGTGTGTCTCCCGGATTCGGATTTGAGCATCACTGGTGAGGATTGGCTTGGCTGTAGGGGAGGAGGAGGCCATACTTAGGCGGCATATTTAAATCATTTTAGCTACGCCTGTGTGGTACTCTGCAGATTGCCACATTTGTTGAGGATTGGCATGGCTGTAGGGGAGGAGGAGGCCATTCTTAGGTGGCATATTTAAATAATTTTAAATATGCCCCGCAGTGGTTGTCTGCAAGTTGCCACATTTGGTGACGATTAGTAATGCTCAAATCCGGATCCCGGAGACACCCGTATAGTTGCCATTCAGGTATATCCCAATAAACCTGTGCGGGGTGGGCGGGGGGCTCAATCTTACCTGTCTGACGTCTTCTTTGTCCATCCCTGGCGCCTCCAACGATGTGGTTCATGCGCATCACTTGACTACAAACACTTCCTCCCTCAACCCAGAAGGAGGAAGTGTTTGTAGTCACGAGACCGCCACAAGGACCGCATCATGGCAGGCGCCAGGGACAGACGAAGAAGACGTCAGACAGGTTATATTGACCCCCCCACCCACCGCACACAGGTTTACTAAGAGATATCTGGATAGCAACTATCTGTGTGTCTCCCGGGTCCGGATTTGAGCATCACTGGTGAGGATTGGCATGGCTGTAGGGGAGGAGGAGGCCATACTTAGGCGGCATAGTTAAATAATTTTAAATATGCCCCGCAGTGGTTTTCTGCAAGTTGCCACATTTGGTGACGATTAGTGATGCTCAAATCCGGATCCCGGAGACACCCGTATAGTTGCTATCCGGATATCTCCTAGTAAACCTGTGCGGGGTGGCGGGGGGCTTAATCTTACCTGTCTGACGGCTTCTTTGTCCATCCCTGGCGCCTCCAACGATGCGGTTCATGCGCATCACTTGACTACAAACACTTCCTCCTTCAACCCAGAAGGAGGAAGTGTTTGTTGTCACGTGACCGCCACAAGGACCGCATCATGGGAGGCGCCAGGGACGGACGAAGAAGGCGTCAGACAGGTAATATTGACCCCACCCACCGCGCACAGGTTTACTAAGAGATATCTGGATGGATAGCAACTATCCGTGTGTCTCCCGGATTCGGATTTGAGCATCACTGGTGAGGATTGGCTTGGCTGTAGGGGAGGAGGAGGCCATACTTGGGCGGCATATTTAAATCATTTTAAATACGCCCCTGAGTGGTACTCTGCAGATTGCCACATTTGGTGAGGATTGGCATGGCTGTAGGGGAGGAGGAGGCCATACTTAAGCGGCATATTTAAATCATTTTAACTACGCCCGAGTGGTACTCTGCAGATTGCCACATTTGGTGAGGATTGGCATGGCTGTAGGGGAGGAGGAGGCCATTCTTAGGTGGCATATTTAAATAATTTTAAATATGCCCCGCAGTGGTTGTCTGCAAGTTGCCACATTTGGTGACGATTAGTAATGCTCAAATCCGGATCCCGGAGACACCCGTATAGTTGCCATTCGGATATCTCCCAATAAACCTGTGCGGGGTGGGCGGGGGGCTCAATCTTACCTGTCTGACGTCTTCTTTGTCCATTCCTGGCGCCTCCAACGATGCAGTTCATGCGCATCACTTGACTACAAACACTTCCTCCTTCAACCCAGAAGGAGGAAGTGTTTGTTGTCACGTGACCGCCACAAGGACCGCATCATGGGAGGCGCCAGGGACGACGAAGAAGGCGTCAGACAGGTAATATTGACCCCACCCACCCACCGCGCACAGGTTTACTAAGAGTTATCTGGATAGCAACTATCCGTGTGTCTCCCGGATTCGGATTTGAGCATCACTGGTGAGGATTGGCTTGGCTGTAGGGGAGGAGGAGGCCATACTTGGGCGGCATATTTAAATCATTTTAAATACGCCCCTGAGTGGTACTCTGCAGATTGCCACGTTTGGTGAGGATTGGCATGGCTGTAGGGGAGGAGGAGGCCATACTTAGGCGGCATATTTAAATCATTTTAACTACGCCCGAGTGGTACTCTGCAGATTGCCACATTTGGTGAGGATTGGCATGGCTGTAGGGGAGGAGGAGGCTATTCTTAGGTGGCATATTTAAATAATTTTAAATATGCCCCGCAGTGGAGTTGCCACATTTGGTGACGATTAGTAATGCTCAAATCCGGATCCCGGAGACACCCGTATAGTTGCTATCCGGATATCTCCCAGTAAACCTGTGCGGGGTGGCGGGGGGCTTAATCTTACCTGTCTGACGTCTTCTTTGTCCATCCCTGGCGCCTCCAACGATGCGGTTCATGCGCATCACTTGACTACAAACACTTCCTCCCTCAACCCAGAAGGAGGAAGTGTTTGTAGTCACGAGACCGCCACAAGGACCGCATCATGGCAGGCGCCAGGGACAGACGAAGAAGACGTCAGACAGGTTATATTGACCCCCCCACCCACCGCACACAGGTTTACTAAGAGATATCTGGATAGCAACTATCTGTGTGTCTCCCGGATCCGGATTTGAGCATCACTGGTGAGGATTGGCATGGCTGTAGGGGAGGAGGAGGCCATACTTAGGCGGCATAGTTAAATCATTTAAAATATGCCCCGCAGTGGTTTTCTGCAACTTGCCACATTTGGTGACGATTAGTGATGCTCAAATCCGGATCCCGGAGACACCTGTATAGTTGCTATCCGGATATCTCCTAGTAAACCTGTGCGGGGTGGCGGGGGTCTTAATCTTACCTGTCTGACGTCTTCTTTGTCCATCCCTGGCGCCTCCAACGATGCAGTTCATGCGCATGACTTGACTACAAATACTTCCTCCTTCAAACCGGAAGCAGGAAGTGTTTTTAGTTACGTGACCGCCACAAGGACTGCATCATGGGAGGCACCAGGGACGGATGAAGAAGATGTCAGACAGGAAATATTGACCCCCCCACCCACCGCGCACAGGTTTACTAAGGGATATCTGGATAGCAACTATCTGTGTGTCTCCCGGATCCGGATTTGAGCATCACTGGTGAGGATTGGCTTGGCTGTAGGGAAGGAGGAGGCCATACTTGGGGGGCATATTTAAATCATTTTAAATACGCCCTTGAGTGGTACTCTGCAGATTGCCACATTTGGTAAGGATTGGCATGGCTGTAGGGGAGGAGGAGGCCATTCTTAGGTGGCATATTTAAATAATTTTAAATATGCACCGGAGTGGTACTCTGCAGGTTGCCACATTTGGTGAGGATTACTGATGCTCAAATCCGGATCCCGGAGACACCCGGATAATTGCTATCCGGATATCTCCCAGTAAACCTGTGCGGGTTGGGCGGGGGGACGGTGTCAACCTTACCTGCCTGACGTCTTCTTCGTCCATCCCTGGCGCCTCCAACGATACGGTCCATGCGCATCACGTGACTACAAACACTTCCTCCTTCTGTCAGGATCATGTCCTGTCATGATCATGTTTGTGACTTATCCTGCTGGCCACGATGTTTCTGCGCCTGCTGTTGACTGGTGTTAGGCAACCAATTAGCAAGTGTTTACACTATCTGTTTGTCTGTGTTGATCGCTTGCTCTCGCAAGTGTTCATTCTGTCTGTCTCTGTCTATTTGTGTTCATTTGTATTACTTGTTGTAGTTAGGGTGGCACGCTTGTCATTGGGCGACTAACGCGCGGTGATCGTGTCTTAAACGCGTTCTCTGTTGCGAATGAGTGCAGAGTTCGCGTTTAGCTAGCGTTTGTTTTTTTCCTTACGTTGTTATTTTGCTGTGTGTTCCTCTATTCCTTTCTTGCTGTTTCGTCCTGTTCTGTTTATCTGTCTGCTATCGTGGTTCTTGCGATTAGCTATCTCGTTCTATCTGTCCTTCTCTTGAATGGGTGGCGACTAGATTGGCGGACATTCACCCAGTCTGTCCTTGCTCTTTTCTGAGTTGCGCAGGTTACGCACTGTGCTGTGTTTGCACCGTGCAGCCATTGTTCATTGGGATTTGTGGGTCGCACAGAGGCACGGTTGCTCTGTGCTCCACAACTCCCCCTTGTGTCTGTTTCTGCTCCTCCACAATATTTGGGGAAATCCCTATTTATCATACAGCGCTTGCGCACATTCTCCTCTGTGTCAGCGTGCGCATTGCACACTGACGGTGGAGATTATCCCGCAAGTGTCACACCTTCAACCCAGGAGGAGGAAGTGTATGTTGTCACGTGACCGCCACAAGGACCGTATCATGGGAGGCGCCAGGGACGGACGAAGAAGACGTCAGACAGTAATATTGACCCCACCCCCCACCCACCGCGCACAGGTTTACTAAGAGATATCTGGATAGCAACTATCCATGTGTCTCCCGGATTCGGATTTGAGCATCACTGGTGAGGATTGGCTTGGCTGTAGGGGAGGAGGAGGCCATACTTGGGCGGCATATTTAAATCATTTTAAATATGCCCCTGAGTGGTACTCTGCAGATTGCCACATTTGGTGAGTATTGACATGGCTGTAGAGGAGGAGGAGGCCATACTTAGGCGGCATATTTAAATCATTTTAACTACGCCCGAGTGGTACTCTGCAGATTGCCACATTTGGTGAGGATTGGCATGGCTGTAGGGGAGGAGGAGGCCATTCTTAGGTGGCATATTGAAATAATTTTAAATATGCCCCGCAGTGGTTTTCAGCAAGTTGCCACATTTGGTGACGATTAGTGATGCTCAAATCCGGATCCCGGAGACAACCGTATAGTAGCTATCCGGATATCTCCCAGTAAACCTGTGCGGGGTGGTGGGGGGCTTAATCTTACCTGTCTGACGTCTTATTTGTCCATCCCTGGCGCCTCCAACGATGCGGTTCATGCGCATCACTTGACTACAAACACTTCCTCCTTCAACCCAGAATGAGGAAGTGTTTGTAGTCACTAAACCGCCACAAGGACCGCATCATGGCCGGCGCCAGGGATGGATGAAGAAGACGTCAGACAGGTTATATTGACCCCCCCCACCGCACACAGGTTTACTAAGAGATATCTGGATAGCAACTATCTGTGTGTCTCCCGGATCCGGATTTGATCATCACTGGTGAGGATTGGCTTGGCTGTAGGGGAGGAGGAGGCCATACTTAGGCGGCATATTTAAATCATTTTAACTACGCCCGAGTGGTACTCTGCAGATTGCCACATTTGGTGAGGATTGGCATGGCTGTAGGGGAGGAGGAGGCCATTCTTAGGTGGCATATTTAAATAATTTTAAATATGCAACGGAGTGGTACTCTGCAGGTTGCCACATTTGGTGAGGATTAGTGATGCTCAAATCCGGATCCCGGAGACACCCGGATAATTGCTATCCGGATATCTCCCAGTAAACCTGTGCGGGTTGGGCGGGGGGACGGTGTCAACCTTACCTGCCTGACGTCTTCTTCGTCCATCCCTGGCGCCTCCAACGATACGGTCCATGCGCATCAAGTAACTACCAACACTTCCTCCTTCTGTCAGGATCATGTCCTGTCATGATCATGTTTGTGACTTATCCTGCTGGCCACGATGTTTCTGCGCCTGCTGTTGCCTGGTGTTAGGCAACCAATTAGCAAGTGTTTACGCTATCTGTTTGTCTGTGTTGATCGCTCGCTCTCGCAAGTGTTCATTCTGTCTGTCTCTGTCTATTTGTGTTCATTTGTATTACTTGTTGTAGTTAGGGTGGCACGCTTGTCACTGGGCGAGTAACGCGCGGTTATCGTGTCTTAAACGCGTTCTCTGTTGCGAATGAGTGCGGAGTTCGCGTTTAGGTAGCGTTTGTTTTTTTCCTTACGTTGTTATTTTACTGTGTGTTCCTCTATTCCTTTCTTGCTGTTTCGTCCTGTTCTGTTTATCTGTCTGCTATCGCGGTTCTTGCGATTAGCTATCTCGTTCTATCTGTCATTCTCTTGAATGGGTGGCGACTAGATTGGCGGACATTCACTCAGTCTGTCCTTGCTCTTTTCTGAGTTGCGCAGGTTACGCACTGTGCTGTGTTTGCACCGTGCAGCGATTGTTCATTGGGATTTGTGGGTCGCACAGAGGCACGGTTGCTCTGTGCTCCACAACTCCCCCTTGTGTCTGGTTCTGCTCCTCCAATATATTTGGGAAAATCCCTATTTCTCATACAGCGCTTGCGCACGATCTACTCTGTGTCAGCGTGCGCATTGCACACTGAGTGTGGAGATTATCCCGCAAGTGTCACACCTTCAACCCAGAAGGAGGAAGTGTATGTTGTCACGTGACCGCCACAAGGACCGTATCATGGGAGGCGCCAGGGACGGACGAAGAAGACGTCAGACAGGTAATATTGACCCCACCCCCCACCCACCGCGCACAGGTTTACTAAGAGATATCTGGATAGCAACTATCCGTGTGTCTCCCGGATTCGGATTTGAGCATCACTGGTGAGGATTGGCTTGGCTGTAGGGGAGGAGGAGGCCATACTTGGGCGGCATATTTAAATCATTTTAAATATGCCCCTGAGTGGTACTCTGCAGATTGCCACATTTGGTGAGGATTGACATGGCTGTAGAGGAGGAGGAGGCCATACTTAGGCGGCATATTTAAATCATTTTAACTACGCCCGAGTGGTACTCTGCAGATTGCCACATTTGGTGAGGATTGGCATGGCTGTAGGGGAGGAGGAGGCCATTCTTAGGTGGCATATTGAAATAATTTTAAATATGCCCCGCAGTGGTTTTCAGCAAGTTGCCACATTTGGTGACGATTAGTGATGCTCAAATCCGGATCCCGGAGACAACCGTATAGTAGCTATCCGGATATCTCCCAGTAAACCTGTGCGGGGTGGTGGGGGGCTTAATCTTACCTGTCTGACGTCTTATTTGTCCATCCCTGGCGCCTCCAACGATGCGGTTCATGCGCATCACTTGACTACAAACACTTCCTCCTTCAACCCAGAATGAGGAAGTGTTTGTAGTCACTAAACCGCCACAAGGACCGCATCATGGCCGGCGCCAGGGATGGATGAAGAAGACGTCAGACAGGTTATATTGACCCCCCCCACCGCACACAGGTTTACTAAGAGATATCTGGATAGCAACTATCTGTGTGTCTCCCGGATCCGGATTTGATCATCACTGGTGAGGATTGGCTTGGCTGTAGGGGAGGAGGAGGCCATACTTGGGAAGCATATTTAAATCATTTTAAATACGCCCCTGAGTGGTACTCTGCAGATTGCCGCATTTGGTGAGGATTGGCATGGCTGTAGGGGAGGAGGAGGCCATACTTAGGCGGCATATTTAAATCATTTTAACTACGCCCGAGTGGTACTCTGCAGATTGCCACATTTGGTGAGGATTGGCATGGCTGTAGGGGAGGAGGAGGCCATTCTTAGGTGGCATATTTAAATAATTTTAAATATGCAACGGAGTGGTACTCTGCAGGTTGCCACATTTGGTGAGGATTAGTGATGCTCAAATCCGGATCCCGGAGACACCCGGATAATTGCTATCCGGATATCTCCCAGTAAACCTGTGCGGGTTGGGCGGGGGGACGGTGTCAACCTTACCTGCCTGACGTCTTCTTCGTCCATCCCTGGCGCCTCCAACGATACGGTCCATGCGCATCAAGTAACTACCAACACTTCCTCCTTCTGTCAGGATCATGTCCTGTCATGATCATGTTTGTGACTTATCCTGCTGGCCACGATGTTTCTGCGCCTGCTGTTGCCTGGTGTTAGGCAACCAATTAGCAAGTGTTTACGCTATCTGTTTGTCTGTGTTGATCGCTCGCTCTCGCAAGTGTTCATTCTGTCTGTCTCTGTCTATTTGTGTTCATTTGTATTACTTGTTGTAGTTAGGGTGGCACGCTTGTCACTGGGCGAGTAACGCGCGGTTATCGTGTCTTAAACGCGTTCTCTGTTGCGAATGAGTGCGGAGTTCGCGTTTAGGTAGCGTTTGTTTTTTTCCTTACGTTGTTATTTTACTGTGTGTTCCTCTATTCCTTTCTTGCTGTTTCGTCCTGTTCTGTTTATCTGTCTGCTATCGCGGTTCTTACGATTAGCTATCTCGTTCTATCTGTCATTCTCTTGAATGGGTGGCGACTAGATTGGCGGACATTCACTCAGTCTGTCCTTGCTCTTTTCTGAGTTGCGCAGGTTACGCACTGTGCTGTGTTTGCACCGTGCAGCGATTGTTCATTGGGATTTGTGGGTCGCACAGAGGCACGGTTGCTCTGTGCTCCACAACTCCCCCTTGTGTCTGGTTCTGCTCCTCCAATATATTTGGGAAAATCCCTATTTCTCATACAGCGCTTGCGCACGATCTACTCTGTGTCAGCGTGCGCATTGCACACTGAGTGTGGAGATTATCCCGCAAGTGTCACACCTTCAACCCAGAAGGAGGAAGTGTATGTTGTCACGTGACCGCCACAAGGACCGTATCATGGGAGGCGCCAGGGACGGACGAAGAAGACGTCAGACAGGTAATATTGACCCCACCCCCCACCCACCGCGCACAGGTTTACTAAGAGATATCTGGATAGCAACTATCCGTGTGTCTCCCGGATTCGGATTTGAGCATCACTGGTGAGGATTGGCTTGGCTGTAGGGGAGGAGGAGGCCATACTTGGGCGGCATATTTAAATCATTTTAAATATGCCCCTGAGTGGTACTCTGCAGATTGCCACATTTGGTGAGGATTGACATGGCTGTAGAGGAGGAGGAGGCCATACTTAGGCGGCATATTTAAATCATTTTAACTACGCCCGAGTGGTACTCTGCAGATTGCCACATTTGGTGAGGATTGGCATGGCTGTAGGGGAGGAGGAGGCCATTCTTAGGTGGCATATTTAAATAATTTTAAATATGCCCCGCAGTGGTTTTCAGCAAGTTGCTACATTTGGTGACGATTAGTGATGCTCAAATCCGGATCCCGGAGACAACCGTATAGTAGCTATCCGGATATCTCCCAGTAAACCTGTGCGGGGTGGTGGGGGGCTTAATCTTACCTGTCTGACGTCTTATTTGTCCATCCCTGGCGCCTCCAATGATGCGGTTCATGCGCAAAACTTGACTACAAACACTTCCTCCTTCAACCCAGAAGGAGGAAATGTTTCTAGTCACTAAACCGCCACAAGGACCGCATCATGGCAGGCGCCAGGGATGGATGAAGAAGACGTCAGACAGGTTATATTGACCCCCCCACCGCACACAGGTTTACTAAGAGATATCTGGATAGCAACTATCCTTGTGTCTCCCGGATCCGGATTTAATCATCACTGGTGAGGATTGGCTTGGCTGTAGGGGAGGAGGAGGCCATACTTGGGAAGCATATTTAAATCATTTTAAATACGCCCCTGAGTGGTACTCTGCAGATTGCCACATTTGGTGAGGATTGGCATGGCTGTAGGGGAGGAGGAGGCCATACTTAGGCGGCATATTTAAATCATTTTAACTACGCCCGAGTGGTACTCTGCAGATTGCCACATTTGGTGAGGATTGGCATGGCTGTAGGGGAGGAGGAGGCCATTCTTAGGTGGCATATTTAAATAATTTTAAATATGCAACGGAGTGGTACTCTGCAGGTTGCCACATTTGGTGAGGATTAGTGATGCTCAAATCCGGATCCCGGAGACACCCGGATAATCGCTATCCGGATATTTCCCAGTAAACCTGTGCGGGGCAGGGGAGGGGGGGTGTCAATCTTACCTGCCTGACGTCTTCTTCGTCCATCCCTGGCGCCTCCAACGATACGGTCCATGCGCATCAAGTAACTACAAACACTTCCTCCTTCTGTCAGGATCATGTCCTGTCATGATCATGTTTGTGACTTATCCTGCTGGCCACGATGTTTCTGCGCCTGCTGTTGCCTGGTGTTAGGCAACCAATTAGCAAGTGTTTACGCTATCAGTTTGTCTGTGTTGATCGCTTGCTCTCGCAAGTGTTCATTCTGTCTGTCTCTGTCTATTTGTGTTCATTTGTATTACTTGTTGTAGTTAGGGTGGCACGCTTGTCACTGGGCGAGTAACGCGCGGTGATCGTGTCTTAAACGCGTTCTCTGTTGCGAATGAGTGCGGAGTTCGCGTTTAGCTAGCGTTTGTTTTTTTCCTTACGTTGTTATTTTACTGTGTGTTCCTCTATTCCTTTCTTGCTGTTTCGTCCTGTTCTGTTTATCTGTCTGCTATCGCGGTTCTTGCAATTAGCTATCTCGCTCTATCTGTCATTCTCTTGAATGGGTGGCGACTAGATTGGCGGACATTCACCCAGTCTGTCCTTGCTCTTTTCTGAGTTGCGCAGGTTACGCACTGTGCTGTGTTTGCACCGTGCAGCCATTGTTCATTGGGATTTGTGGGTCGCACAGAGGCACGGTTGCTCTGTGCTCCACAACTCCCCCTTGTGTCTGTTTCCGCTCCTCCACTATATTTGGGGAAATCCCTATTTCTCGTACAGCGCTTGCGCACGATCTACTCTGTGTCAGCGTGTGCATTGCACACTGACTGTGGAGATTATCCCGCAAGTGTCACACCTTCAATCCAGAAGGAGGAAGTATATGTAGTCACATGACCGCCGCGTGGACAGCATCGTGGTAGGCGCCAAGGACGGACGAAGAAGACGTCAGACCAGACAGGTAAGATTGATCCACCCCACACAGGTTTACTAAGAAATATCCGGACAGCAACCATCCGGGTGTCTTCCGAATGTGGATTTGAGCATCACTGGTGAGGATTGGCATGGCTGTAGGGGAGGAGGAGGCCATACTTAGGCGGCATAGTTAAATAATTTTAAATATGCCCCGCAGTGGTTTTCTGCAAGTTGCCACATTTGGTGACGATTAGTGATGCTCAAATCCGGATCCCGGAGACACCCGTATAGTTGCTATCCGGATATCTCCCAGTAAACCTGTGCGGGGTGGCGGGGGGCTTAATCTTACCTGTCTGACGTCTTCTTTGTCCATCCCTGGCCCCTCCAACGATGCGGTTCATGCGCATAACTTGACTACAAACACTTCCTCCTTCAACCCAGAAGGAGGAAGTGTTTGTTGTCACGTGACCGCCACAAAGACCGCATCATGGGAGGCGCCAGAGACGGACGAAGAAGGCGTCAGACAGGTAATATTGACCCCACCCACCCACCGCACACAAGTTTACTAAGAGATATCTGGATAGCAACTATCCGTGTGTCTCCCGGATTCGGATTTGAGCATCACTGGTGAGGATTGGCTTGGCTGTAGGGGAGGAGGAGGCCATACTTGGGCGGCATATTTAAATCATTTTAAATATGCCCCTGAAAGGTACTCTGCAGATTGCCACATTTGGTGAGGATTGACATGGCTGTAGAGGAGGAGGAGGCCATACTTTGGCGGCATATTTAAATCATTTTAACTACGCCCGAGTGGTACTCTGCAGATTGCCACATTTGGTGAGGATTGGCATGGCTGTAGGGGAGGAGGAGGCCATTCTTAGGTGGCATATTGAAATAATTTTAAATATGCCCCGCAGTGGTTTTCAGCAAGTTGCCACATTTGGTGACGATTAGTGATGCTCAAATCCGGATCCCGGAGACAACCGTATAGTAGCTATCCGGATATCTCCAAGTAAACCTGTGCGGGGTGGTGGGGGGCTTAATCTTACCTGTCTGACATCTTATTTGTCCATCCCTGGCGCCTCCAACGATGCGGTTCATGCGCATCACTTGACTACAAACACTTCCTCCTTCAACCCAGAATGAGGAAGTGTTTGTAGTCACTAAACCGCCACAAGGACCGCATCATGGCAGGCGCCAGGGATGGATGAAGAAGACGTCAGACAGGTTATATTGACCCCCCCACCGCACACAGGTTTACTAAGAGATATCTGGATAGCAACTATCCGTGTGTCTCCCGGATCCGGATTTAATCATCACTGGTGAGGATTGGCTTGGCTGTAGGGGAGGAGGAGGCCATACTTGGGAAGCATATTTAAATCATTTTAAATACGCCCCTGAGTGGTACTCTGCAGATTGCCACATTTGGTGAGGATTGGCCTGGCTGTAGGGGAGGAGGAGGCCATACTTAGGCGGCATATTTAGATCATTTTAACTACGCCCGAGTGGTACTCTGCAGATTGCCACATTTGGTGAGGATTGGCATGGCTGTAGGGGAGGAGGAGGCCATTCTTAGGTGGCATATTTAAATAATTTTAAATATGCAACGGAGTGGTACTCTGCAGGTTGCCACATTTGGTGAGGATTAGTGATGCTCAAATCCGGATCCCGGAGACACCCGGATAATTGCTATCCGGATATCTCCCAGTAAACCTGTGCAGGGTGGGCGGGGGGGTGGGAGGGGGCGGGGTGTCAACCTTACCTGCCTGACGTCTTCTTCGTCCATCCCTGGTGCCTCCAACGATACGGTCCATGCGCATCACGTAACTACAAACACTTCCTACTTCTGTCAGGATCATGTCCTGTCATGATCATGTTTGTGAGTTATCCTGCTGGCCACGATGTTTCTGCGCCTGCTGTTGCCTGGTGTTAGGCAACAGATTAGCAAGTGTTTACGCTATCTGTTTGTCTGTGTTGATCGCTTGCTCTCGCAAGTGTTCATTCTGTCTGTCTCTGTCTATTTGTGTTCATTTGTATTACTTGTTGTAGTTAGGTTGGCACGCTTGTCATTGGGCGACTAACGCGCGGTGATCGTGTCTTAAACGCGTTCTCTGTTGCGAATGAGTGCAGAGTTCGCGTTTAGCTAGCGTTTGTTTTTTTCCTTACGTTGTTATTTTGCTGTGTGTTCCTCTATTCCTTTCTTGCTGTTTCGTCCTGTTCTGTTTATCTGTCTGCTATCGTGGTTCTTGCGATTAGCTATCTCGTTCTATCTGTCCTTCTCTTGAATGGGTGGCGACTAGATTGGCGGACATTCACCCAGTCTGTCCTTGCTCTTTTCTGAGTTGCGCAGGTTACGCACTGTGCTGTGTTTGCACCGTGCAGCCATAGTTCATTGGGATTTGTGGGTCGCACAGAGGCACGGTTGCTCTGTGCTCCACAACTCCCCCTTGTGTCTGTTTCTGCTCCTCCACTATATTTGGGGAAATCCCTATTTCTCATACAGCGCTTGCGCACAATCTCCTCTGTGTCAGCGTGCGCATTGCACACTGACGGCGGAGATTATCCCGCAAGTGTCACACCTTCAACCCAGAAGGAGGAAGTGTATGTTGTCACGTGACCGCCACAAGGACCGTGTCATGGAAGGCGCAAGGGACAGACGAAGAAGACGTCAGACAGGTAATATTGACCCCACCCACCGCGCACAGGTTTACTAAGAGATATCTGGATAGCAACTATCCGTGTGTCTCCCGGATTCGGATTTGAGCATCACTGGTGAGGATTGGCTTGGCTGTAGGGGAGGAGGAGGCCATACTTGGGCGGCATATTTAAATCATTTTAAATATGCCCCTGCGTGGTACTCTGCAGATTGCCACATTTTGTGAGGATTGACATGGCTGTAGAGGAGGAGGAGGCCATACTTAGGCGGCATATTTAAATCATTTTAACTACGCCCGAGTGGTACTCTGCAGATTGCCACATTTGGTGAGGATTGGCATGGCTGTAGGGGAGGAGGAGGCCATTCTTAGGTGGCATATTTAAATAATTTTAAATATGCCCCGCAGTGGTTTTCTGCAAGTTGCCACATTTGGTGACGATTAGTGATGCTCAAATCCGGATCCCGGAGACACCCGGATAATTGCTATCCGGATATCTCCCAGTAAACCTGTGCGGGGTGGGCGGGGGGTGTCAACCTTACCTGCCTGACGTCTTCTTCGTCCATCCCTGGCGCCTCCAACGATGCGGTCCATGCGCATCACGTAACTACAAACACTTCCTCCTTCTGTCAGGATCATGTCCTGTCATGATCATGTTTGTGACTTATCCTGCTGGCCACGATGTTTCTGCGCCTGCTGTTGCCTGGTGTTAGGCAACCAATTAGCAAGTGTTTACGCTATCTGTTTGTCTGTGTTGATCGCTTGCTCTCGCAAGTGTTCATTCTGTCTGTCTCTGTCTATTTGTGTTAATTTGTATTACTTGTTGTAGTTAGGGTGGCACGCTTGTCACTGGGCGACTAACGCGCGGTGATCGTGTCTTAAACGCGTTCTCTGTTGCGAATGAGTGCGGAGTTCGCGTTTAGCTAGCATTTGTTTTTTTCCTTACGTTGTTATTTTACTGTGTGTTCCTCTATTCCTTTCTTGCTGTTTCGTCCTGTTCTGTTTATCTGTCTGCTATCGTGGTTCTTGCGATTAGCTATCTCGTTCTATCTGTCATTCTCTTGAATGGGTGGCGACTAGATTGGCGGACATTTACCCAGTCTGTCCTTGCTCTTTTCTGAGTTGCGCAGGTTACGCACTGTGCTGTGTTTGCACCGTGCAGCCATTGTTCATTGGGATTTGTGGGTCGCACAGAGGCACGGTTGCTCTGTGCTCCACAACTCCCCCTTGTGTCTGTTTCCGCTCCTCCACTATATTTGGGGAAATCCCTATTTCTCACACAGCGCTTGCGCACGATCTACTCTGTGTCAGCGTGCGCATTGCACACTGACTGTGGAGATTATCCCGCAAGTGTCACACCTTCAATCCGGAAGGAGGAAGTGTATGTAGTCACGTGACCGCCACGTGGACCGCATCGTGGTAGGCGCCAAGGACGGACGAAGAAGACGTCAGACCAGACAGGTAAGATTGATCCACCCCACACAGGTTTACTAAGAAATATCCGGACAGCAACCATCCGGGTGTCTTCCGAATGTGGATTTGAGCATCACTGGTGAGGTTTGGCATGGCTGTAGGGGAGGAGGAGGCCATACTTAGGCGGCATAGTTAAATAATTTTAAATATGCCCCGCAGTGGTTTTTTGCAAGTTGCCACATTTGGTGACGATTAGTGATGCTCAAATCCGGATCCCGGAGACACCCGTATAGTTGCTATCCGGATATCTCCTAGTAAACCTGTGCGGGGTGGCGAGGGGCTTAATCTTACCTGTCTGACGTCTTCTTTGTCCATCCCTGGCACCTCCAACGATGCGGTTCATGCGCATCACTTGACTACAAACACTTCCTCCTTCAACCCAGAAGGAGGAAGTGTTTGTTGTCACGTGACCGCCACAAGGACCGCATCATGGGAGGCGCCAGGGACGGACGAAGAAGGCGTCAGACAGGTAATATTGACCCCCCCCCACCCACCACGCACAGGTTTACTAAGAGATATCTGGATAGCAACTATCGTGCTGTGTCTCCCGGATTCGGATTTGAGCATCACTGGTGAGGATTGGCTTGGCTGTAGGGGAGGAGGAGGGCATACTTGGGCGGCATATTTAAATCATTTTAAATACGCCCCTGAGTGGTACTCTGCAGATTGCCACATTTGGTGAGGATTGGCATGGCTGTAGGGGAGGAGGAGGCCATACTTAGGCGGCATATTTAAATCATTTTAACTACGCCCGAGTGGTACTCTGCAGATTGCCACATTTGGTGAGGATTGGCATGGCTGTAGGGGAGGAGGAGGCCATTCTTAGGTGGCATATTTAAATAATTTTAAATATGCACCGGAGTGGTACTCTGCAGGTTGCCACATTTGGTGAGGATTAGTGATGCTCAAATCCGGATCCCGGAGACACCCGGATAATTGCTATCCGGATATCTCCCAGTAAACCTGTGCGGGGTGGGCGGGGGGTGTCAACCTTACCTGCCTGACGTCTTCTTCGTCCATCCCTGGCGCCTCCAACGATGCGGTCCATGCGCATCACGTAACTACAAACACTTCCTCCTTCTGTCAGGATCATGTCCTGTCATGATCATGTTTGTGACTTATCCTGCTGGCCACGATGTTTCTGCGCCTGCTGTTGCCTGGTGTTAGGCAACCAATTAGCAAGTGTTTACGCTATCTGTTTGTCTGTGTTGATCGCTTGCTCTCGCAAGTGTTCATTCTGTCTGTCTCTGTCTATTTGTGTTAATTTGTATTACTTGTTGTAGTTAGGGTGGCACGCTTGTCACTGGGCGAGTAATGCGCGGTGATCGTGTCTTAAACGCGTTCTCTGTTGCGAATGAGTGCGGAGTTCGCGTTTAGCTAGCATTTGTTTTTTTCCTTACGTTGTTATTTTACTGTGTGTTCCTCTATTCCTTTCTTGCTGTTTCGTCCTGTTCTGTTTATCTGTCTGCTATCGCGGTTCTTGCGATTAGCTATCTCGTTCTATCTGTCATTCTCTTGAATGGGTGGCGACTAGATTGGCGGACATTTACCCAGTCTGTCCTTGCTCTTTTCTGAGTTGCGCAGGTTATTGTTCATTGGGATTTGTGGGTCGCACAGAGGCACGGTTGCTCTGTGCTCCACAACTCCCCCTTGTGTCTGTTTCCGCTCCTCCACTATATTTGGGGAAATCCCTATTTCTCACACAGCGCTTGCGCACGATCTACTCTGTGTCAGCGTGCGCATTGCACACTGACTGTGGAGATTATCCCGCAAGTGTCACACCTTCAATCCGGAAGGAGGAAGTGTATGTAGTCACGTGACCGCCGCGTGGACCGCATCGTGGTAGGCGCCAAGGACGGACGAAGAAGACGTCAGACCAGACAGGTAAGATTGATCCACCCCACACAGGTTTACTAAGAAATATCCGGACAGCAACCATCCGGGTGTCTTCCGAATGTGGATTTGAGCATCACTGGTGAGGTTTGGCATGGCTGTAGGGGAGGAGGAGGCCATACTTAGGCGGCATAGTTAAATAATTTTAAATATGCCCCGCAGTGGTTTTTTGCAAGTTGCCACATTTGGTGACGATTAGTGATGCTCAAATCCGGATCCCGGAGACACCCGTATAGTTGCTATCCGGATATCTCCTAGTAAACCTGTGCGGGGTGGCGAGGGGCTTAATCTTACCTGTCTGACGTCTTCTTTGTCCATCCCTGGCGCCTCCAACGATGCGGTTCATGCGCATCACTTGACTACAAACACTTCCTCCTTCAACCCAGAAGGAGGAAGTGTTTGTTGTCACGTGACCGCCACAAGGACCGCATCATGGGAGGCGCCAGGGACGGACGAAGAAGGCGTCAGACAGGTAATATTGACCCCACCCACCCACCGCGCACAGGTTTACTAAGAGTTATCTGGATAGCAACTATCCGTGTGTCTCCCAGATTCGGATTTGAGCATCACTGGTGAGGATTGGCTTGGCTGTAGGGGAGGAGGAGGCCATACTTGGGCGGCATATTTAAATCATTTTAAATACGCCCCTGAGTGGTACTCTGCAGATTGCCACGTTTGGTGAGGATTGGCATGGCTGTAGGGGAGGAGGAGGCCATACTTAGGCGGCATATTTAAATCATTTTAACTACGCCCGAGTGGTACTCTGCAGATTGCCACATTTGGTGAGGATTGGCATGGCTGTAGGGGAGGAGGAGGCTATTCTTAGGTGGCATATTTAAATAATTTTAAATATGCCCCGCAGTGGAGTTGCCACATTTGGTGACGATTAGTAATGCTCAAATCCGGATCCCGGAGACACCCGTATAGTTGCCATTCGGATATCACCCAGTAAACCTGTGCGGGGAGGGCGGGGGGCTCAATCTTACCTGTCTGACGTCTTCTTTGTCCATCCCTGGCGCCTCCAACGATGCGGTTCATGCGCATCACTTGACTACAAACACTTCCTCCCTCAACCCAGAAGGAGGAAGTGTTTGTAGTCACGAGACCGCCAAAAGGACCGCATCATGGCAGGCGCCAGGGACAGACGAAGAAGACGTCAGACAGGTTATATTGACCCCCACCCACCGCACACAGGTTTACTAAGAGATATCTGGATAGCAACTATCCGTGTGTCTCCCGGATTCGGATTTGAGCATCACTGGTGAGGATTGGCTTGGCTGTAGGGGAGGAGGAGGCCATACTTGGGCGGCATATTTAAATCATTTTAAATACGCCCCTGAGTGGTACTCTGCAGATTGCCTCATTTGGTGAGTAGAGATGGGCCGAACGGTTCGCTGGCGAACGGTTCCCGGCGAACTTCGGTGGTTCGCGTTCGCCTCCCGCAGGCGAACGTTTCCGGAAGTTCGGTTCGCCCCACAATGCACTATGAGGGTCAACTTTGACCCTCTACATCACAGTCAGCAGGCCCAGTGTAGCCAATTAGGCTACACTAGCCCCTGGAGCCCCACCCCCCTTATATAAGGCAGGCAGCGGCGGCCATTACGGCCACTCGTGTGCCTGCATTAGAGAGAGTAGGGCGAGCTGCTGTCTGTCTCTCATAGGGAAAGATTAGTTAGGCTTAGCTTTTCCTGGCTGCATACCTGTTCAGTGATCCTGCCACTGCATACCTGTTCTGTGAACCCACCACTGCATACCTGTTCAGTGATCCTGCCACTGCATTCCTGTTCTGTGAACCCACCCACCACTGCATACCTGTTCAGTGATCCTGCCACTGCATACCTGTTCTGTGAACCCACCACTGCATACCTGTTCTGTGATCCTGCCACTGCATACCTGTTCTGTGAACCCACCACTGCATACCTGTTCTGTGATCCTGCCACTGCATACCTGTTCTGTGAACCCACCCACCACTGCATACCTGTTCAGTGATCCTGCCACTGCATACCTGTTCTGTGAACCCACCCACCACTGCATACCTGTTCAGTGATCCTGCCACTGCATACCTGTTC
Organism: Hyperolius riggenbachi; assembly: GCF_040937935.1. Lineage (NCBI taxonomy): Eukaryota > Metazoa > Chordata > Amphibia > Anura > Hyperoliidae > Hyperolius > Hyperolius riggenbachi. The sequence continues at coordinate 222,378,201 of NC_090652.1, read as the reverse complement.
TTTGAACCCACCCACCACTGCATACCTGTTCAGTGATCCTGCCACTGCATACCTGTTCTGTGAACCCACCCACCACTGCATACCTGTTCAGTGATTCTGCCACTGCATACCTGTTCTGTGAACCCACCCACCACTGCATACCTGTTCAGTGATCCTGCCACTGCATACCTGTTCTGTGAACCCACCACTGCATACCTGTTCTGTGAACCCACCCACCACTGCATACCTGTTCAGTGATCCTGCCACTGCATACCTGTTCTGTGAACCCACCCACCACTGCATACCTGTTCAGTGATCCTGCCACTGCATACCTGTTCTGTGAACCCACCACTGCATACCTGTTCTGTGAACCCACCACTGCATACCTGTTCTGTTCAGTGGACCCGCCACTGCATACCTGTTCTGTTCAGTGGACCCGCCACTGTATACCTGTTTAGTGAACCCGCCACTGCATACCTGTTCTGTTCAGTGAACAGTTTGGTGTGTCAGTGTGAAGCAGTACCTTAATTACACTACCTGATTGATGTATACACATGCAAGATGTTTTAAAACACTTTAGGCCAGTCATTTAGCATTCAATATGATTTCTGTCCTTAAAACGCTGCTTTGCGTCAAATCCAGATTTTTCCTGGGGACTTTTGGCGTATATCCCACTCCGCCATGCCCCCCTCCAGGTGTTAGACCCCTTGAAACATATTTTCCATCACTTTTGTGGCCAGCATAATTATTTTTTTTTTTAAAAGTTCGCATCCCCATTGAAGTCTATTGCGGTTCGCGAACTTTAACGCGAACCGAACCTTCCGCGGAAGTTCGCGAACCCGGTTCGCGAACCTAAAATCGGAGGTTCGGCCCAACTCTATTGGTGAGGATTGGCATGGCTGTAGGGGAGGAGGAGGCCATTCTTAGGTGGCATATTTAAATAATTTTAAATATGCCCCGCAGTGGTTGTCTGCAAGCTGCCACATTTGGTGACGATTAGTAATGCTCAAATCCGGATCCCGGAGACACCCGTATAGTTGCCATTCGGATATCTCCCAGTAAACCTGTGCGGGGTGGGCGGGGGGCTCAATCTTACCTGTCTGACGTCTTCTTTGTCCATCCCTGGCGCCTCTAACGATGCGGTTCATGCGCATCACTTGACTACAAACACTTCCTCCCTCAACCCAGAAGGAGGAAGTGTTTGTAGTCACGAGACCGCCACAGGGACCGCATCATGGCAGGCGCCAGGGACAGACGAAAAAGACGTCAGACAGGTTATATTGACCCCCCACCCACCGCACACAGGTTTACTAAGAGATATCTGGATAGCAACTATCCGTGTGTCTCCCGGATCCGGATTTGAGCATCACTGGTGAGGATTGGCTTGGCTGTAGGGGAGGAGAAGGCCATACTTGGGAAGCATATTTAAATCATTTTAAATACGCCCCTGAGTGGTACTCTGCAGATTGCCACATTTGGTGAGGATTGGCATGGCTGTAGGGGAGGAGGAGGCCATACTTAGGCGGCATATTTAAATCATTTTAACTACGCCCGAGGGGTACTTTGCAGATTGCCACATTTGGTGAGGATTGGCATGGCTGTAGGGGAGGAGGAGGCCATTCTTAGGTGGCATATTTAAGTAAATTTAAATATGCACCGGAGTGGTACTCTGCAGGTTGCCACATTTGGTGAGGATTAGTGATGCTCAAATCCGGATCCCGGAGACACCCGGATAATCGCTATCCGGATATCTCCCAGTAAACCTGTGCGGGGCGGGGGGGGAGTGTCAATCTTACCTGCCTTACATCTTCTTCGTCCATCCCTGGCGCCTCCAACGATACGGTCCATGCTCATCACGTAACTACAAACACTTCCTCCTTCTGTCAGGATCATGTCCTGTTATGATCATGCTTGTGACTTATCCTGCTGGCCACGATGTTTCTGCACCTGCTGTTGCCTGGTGTTAGGCAACCAATTAGCAAGTGTTTTTACGCTATCTGTTTGTCTGTGTTGATCGCTTGCTCTCGCAAGTGTTCATTCTGTCTGTCTCTGTCTATTTCTGTTCATTTGTATTACTTGTTGTAGTTAGGGTGGCACGCTTGTCACTAGGCGACTAACGCGCGGTGATCGTGTCTTAAACGCGTTCTCTGTTGCGAATGAGTGCGGAGTTCGCGTTTAGCTAGCGTTTGTTTTTTTCCTTACGTTGTTATTTTACTGTGTGTTCCTCTATTCCTTTCTTGCTGTTTCGTCCTGTTCTGTTTATCTGTCTGCTATCGCGGTTCTTGCGATTAGCTATCTCGTTCTATCTGTCCTTCTCTTGAATGGGTGGCGACTAGATTGGTGGACATTCACCCAGTCTGTCCTTGCTCTTTTCTGAGTTGTGCAGGTTACGCACTGTGCTGTGTTTGCACCGTGCAGCCATTGTTCATTGGGATTTGTGGGTCGCACAGAGGCACGGTTGCTCTGTGCTCCACAACTCCCCCTTGTGTCTGTTTCCGCTCCTCCACTATATTTGGGGAAATCCCTATTTCTCATACAGCGCTTGCGCACGATCTACTCTGTGTCAGCGTGCGCATTGCACACTGACTGTGGAGATTATTCCGCAAGTGTCACACCTTCAATCTGGAAGGAGGAAGTGTATGTAGTCACGTGACCGCCGCGTGGACCGCATCGTGGTAGGCGCCAAGGACGGACGAAGAAGACGTCAGACAGGTAAGATTGATCCACCCCACACAGGTTTACTAAGAAATATCCGGACAGCAACCATCCGGGTGTCTTCCGAATGTGGATTTGAGCATCACTGGTGAGGATTGGCATGGCTGTAGGGGAGGAGGAGGCCATACTTAGGCGGCATAGTTAAATCATTTTAAATATGCCCCGCAGTGGTTTTCTGCAAGTTGCCACATTTGGTGACGTTTAGTAATGCTCAAATCCGGATCCCGGAGACACCCGTATAGTTGCTATCTGGATATCTCCCAGTAAACCTGTGCGGGTTGGCGAGGGGCTTAATCTTACCTGTCTAACGTCTTCTTTGTCCATCCCTGGCGCCTCCAACAATGCGGTTCATGCGCATCACTTGACTACAAACACTTCCTCCTTCAACTCAGAAGGAGGAAGTGTTTGTTGTCACCTGACCGCCACAAGGACCGCATCATGGGAGGCACCAGGGACGGACGAAGAAGACGTCAGACAGGTAATATTGACCCTCCCCCCACCCACCGCGCACAGGTTTACTAAGAGATATCTGGATAGCAACTATCCGTGTGTCTCCCGGATTCGAATTTGAGCATCACTGGTGAGGAATGGCTTGGCTGTAGGGGAGGAGGAGGCCATACTTGGGCGGCATATTTAAATCATTTTAAATACGCCCCTGAGTGGTACTCCGCAGATTGCCACGTTTGGTGAGGATTGGCATGGCTGTAGGGGAGGAGGAGGCCATACTTAGGCGGCATATTTAAATCATTTTACTACACCCGAGTGGTACTCTGCAGATTGCCACATTTGGTGAGGATTGGCATGGCTGTAGGGGAGGAGGAGGCCATTCTTAGGTGGCATATTTAAATAATTTTAAATATGCCCCGCAGTGGTTGTCTGCAAGTTGCCACATTTGGTGACGATTAGTAATGCTCAAATCCGGATCCCGGAGACACCCGTATAGTTGCCATTCGGCTATCTCCCAGTAAACCTGTGTGTTCAATCTTACCTGTCTGACGTCTTCTTTGTCCATCCCTGGCGCCTCCAACGATGCGGTTCATGCGCATCACTTGACTACAAACACTTCCTCCCTCAACCCAGAAGGAGGAAGTGTTTGTAGTCACTAGACCGCCACAAGGACCGCATCATGGCAGGCACCAGGGACGGATGAAAAAGACGTCAGACAGGTTATACTGACCCCCCCACTCACCGCACACAGGTTTACTAAGAGATATCTGGATAGCAACTATCCGTGTGTCTCCCGAATCCGGATTTGATCATCACTGGAGGATTGGCTTGGCTGTAGGGGAGGAGGAGGCCATATTTGGGAAGCATATTTAAATCATTTTAAATACGCCCCTGAGTGGTACTCTGCAGATTGCCACATTTGGTGAGGATTGGCATGGCTGTAGGGGAGGAGGAGGCCATTCTTAGGTGGCATATTTAAATAAATTTAAATATGCACCGGAGTGGTACTCTGCAGGCTGCCACATTTGGTGAGGATTAGTGATGCTCAAATCCGGATCCCGGAGACACCCGGATAATTGCTATCCGGATATCTCCCAGTAAACCTGTGCGGGGTGGGCGGGGGGGGTGTCAACCTTACCCGCCTGACATCTTCTTCGTCCATCCCTGGCGCCTCCAACGATACGGTCCATGCGCATCACGTAACTACAAACACTTCCTCCTTCTGTCAGGATCATGTCCTGTCATGATCATGTTTGTGACTTATCCTGCTGGCCACGATGTTTCTGCGCCTGCTGTTGCCTGGTGTTAGGCAACCAATTAGCAAGTGTTTACGCTATCTGTTTGTCTGTGTTGATCGCTTGCTCTCGCAAGTGTTCATTCTGTCTGTCTCTGTCTATTTCTGTTCATTTGTATTACTTGTTGTAGTTAGGGTGGCACGCTTGTCACTGGGCGACTAACGCGCGGTGATCGTGTCTTAAACGCGTTCTCTGTTGCGAATGAGTGCGGAGTTTGCGTTTAGCTAGCGTTTGTTTTTTTCCTTACGTTGTTATTTTACTGTGTGTTCCTCTATTCCTTTCTTGCTGTTTCGTCCTGTTCTGTTTATCTGTCTGCTATCGCGGTTCTTGCGATTAGCTATCTCGCTCTATCTGTCCTTCTCTTGAATGGTTGGCGACTAGATTGGCGGACATTCACCCAGTCTGTCCTTGCTCTTTTCTGAGTTGCGCAGGTTACGCACTGCGCTGTGTTTGCACCGTGCAGCCATTGTTCATTGGGATTTGTGGGTCGCACAGAGGCACGGTTGCTCTGTGCTCCACAACTCTCCCTTGTGTCTGTTTCTGCTCCTTCACTATATTTGGGGAAATCCCTATTTCTCATACAGCGCTTGCGCACGATCTCTGTGTCAGCGTGCGCATTGCACACTGACTGTGGAGATTATCCCGCAAGTGTCACACCTTCAATCCGGAAGGAGGAAGTGTATGTAGTCACGTGACCGCCGCGTGGACCGCATCGTGGTAGGCGCCAAGGACGGACGAAGAAGACGTCAGACAGGTAAGATTGATCCACCCCGCACAGGTTTACTAAAAAATATCTGGACAGCAACCATCCGGGTGTCTTCCGAATGTGGATTTGAGCATCACTGGTGAGGATTGGCTTGGCTGTAGGGGAGGAGGAGGCCATACTTGGGCGGCATATTTAAATCATTTTAAATACGCCCCTGAGTGGTACTCTGCAGATTGCCACGTTTGGTGAGGATTGGCATGGCTGTAGGGGAGGAGGAGGCCATACTTAGGCGGCATATTTAAATCATTTTAACTACGCCCGAGTGGTACTCTGCAGATTGCCACATTTAGTGAGCATTGGCATGGCTGTAGGGGAGGAGGAGGCCATTCTTAGGTGGCATATTTAAATAATTTTAAATATGCCCCGCAGTGGTTGTCTGCAAGTTGCCACATTTGGTGACGATTAGTAATGCTCAAATCCGGATCCCGGAGACACCCGTATAGTTGCCATTCGGCTATCTCCCAGTAAACCTGTGCGGGGTGGGCGGGTGGGTCAATCTTACCTGTCTGACGTCTTCTTTGTTCATCCCTGGCACCTCCAACGATGCGGTTCATTCGCATCACTTGACTACAAACACTTCCTCCCTCAACCCAGAAGGAGGAAGTGTTTGTAGTCACTAGACCGCCACAAGGACCGCATCATGGCAGGCGCCAGGGACGGATGAAGAAGACGTCAGACAGGTTATATTGACCCCCCCACTCACCGCGCACAGGTTTACTAAGAGATAGCTGGATAGCAACTATCCGTTTGTCTCCCGAATCCGGATTTGATCATCACTGGTGAGGATTGGCTTGGCTGTAGGGGTGGAGGAGGCCATACTTGGGAAGCATATTTAAATCATTTTAAATACGCCCCTGAGTGGTACTCTGCAGATTGCCACATTTGGTGAGGATTGGCATGGCTGTAGGGGAGGAGGAGGCCATACTTAGGCGGCATATTTAAATCATTTTAACTACGCCCGAGTGGTACTCTGCAGATTGCCACATTTGGTGAGGACTGGCATGGCTGTAGGGGAGGAGGAGGCCATTCTTAGGTGGCATATTTAAATAAATTTAAATATGCACGGGAGTGGTACTCTGCAGGTTGCCACATTTGGTGAGGATTAGTGATGCTCAAATCCGGATCGCGGAGACACCCGGATAATCGCTATCCAGATATCTCCCAGTAAACCTGTGCGGGGTGGGCGGGTGCGTCAATCTTACCTGTCTGACGTCTTCTTTGTTCATCCCTGGCACCTCCAACGATGCGGTTCATTCGCATCACTTGACTACAAACACTTCCTCCCTCAACCCAGAAGGAGGAAGTGTTTGTAGTCACTAGACCGCCACAAGGACCGCATCATGGCAGGCGCCAGGGACGGATGAAGAAGACGTCAGACAGGTTATATTGACCCCCCCACTGACCGCGCACAGGTTTACTAAGAGATAGCTGGATAGCAACTATCCGTGTGTCTCCCGAATCCGGATTTGATCATCACTGGTGAGGATTGGCTTGGCTGTAGGGGAGGAGGAGGCCATACTTGGGAAGCATATTTAAATCATTTTAAATACGCCCCTGAGTGGTACTCTGCAGATTGCCACATTTGGTGAGGATTGGCATGGCTGTAGGGGAGGAGGAGGCCATACTTAGGCGGCATATTTAAATCATTTTAACTACGCCCGAGTGGTACTCTGCAGATTGCCACATTTGGTGAGGACAGGCATGGCTGTAGGGAAGGAGGAGGCCATTCTTAGGTGGCATATTTAAATAAATTTAAATATGCACGGGAGTGGTACTCTGCAGGTTGCCACATTTGGTGAGGATTAGTGATGCTCAAATCCGGATCCCGGAGACACCCGGATAATCGCTATCCAGATATCTCCCAGTAAACCTGTGCGGGGCGGGGGGGGTGTCAATCTTACCTGCCTGACTACTTCTTCGTCCATCCCTGGCGCCTCCAACGATACGGTCCATGCGCATCACGTAACTACAAACACTTCCTCCTTCTGTCAGGATCATGTCCTGTCATGATCATGTTTGTGACTTATCCTGCTGGCCACGATGTTTCTGCGCCTGCTGTTGCCTGGTGTTAGGCAACCAATTAGCAAGTGTTTTTACGCTATCTGTTTGTCTGTGTTGATCGCTTGCTCTCGCAAGTGTTCATTCTGTCTGTCTCTGTCTATTTCTGTTCATTTGTTTTACTTGTTGTAGTTAGGGTGGCACGCTTGTCACTGGGCGACTAACGCGCGGTGATCGTGTCTTAAACGCGTTCTCTGTTGCGAATGAGTGCGGAGTTTGCGTTTAGCTAGCGGTTGTTTTTTTCCTTACGTTGTTATTTTACTGTGTGTTCCTCTATTTCTTTCTTGCTGTTTCGTCCTGTTCTGTTTATCTGTCTGCTATCGCGGTTCTTGCGATTAGCTATCTCGTTCTATCTGTCCTTCTCTTAAATGGGTGGCGACTAGATTGGCGGACATTCACCCAGTCTGTCCTTGCTCTTTTCTGAGTTGCGCAGGTTACGCACTGTGCTGTGTTTGCACCGTGCAGCCATTGTTCATTGGGATTTGTGGGTCACACAGAGGCACGGTTGCTCTGTGCTCCACAACTCCCCCTTGTGTCTGTTTCCGCTCCTCCACTATATTTGGGGAAATCCCTATTTCTCATACAGCGCTTGCGCACGATCTACTCTGTGTCAGCGTGCGCATTGCACACTGACTGTGGAGATTATCCCGCAAGTGTCACACCTTCAATCCGGAAGGAGGAAGTGTATGTAGTCACGTGACCGCCGCGTGGACCGCATCGTGGTAGGCGCCAAGGACGGACGAAAAAGACGTCAGACAAGTAAGATTGATCCACCCCACACAGGTTTACTAAGAAATATCTGGACAGCAACCATCCAGGTGTCTTCCGAATGTGGATTTGAGCATCACTGGTGAGGATTGGCATGGCTGTAGGGGAGGAGGAGGCCATACTTAGGCGGCATAGTTAAATAATTTTAAATATGCCCCGCAGTGGTTTTCTGCAAGTTGCCACATTTGGTGACGATTAGTAATGCTCAAATCCGGATCCCGGAGACACCCGTATAGTTGCTATCTGGATATCTCCCAGTAAACCTTTCCGGGGTGGCGAGGGGCTTAATCTTACCTGTCTGACGTCTTCTTTGTCCATCCCTGGCGCCTCCAACGATGCGGTTCATGCGCATCACTTGACTACAAACACTTCCTCCTTCAACCCAGAAGGAGGAAGTGTTTGTTGTCACCTGACCGCCACAAGGACCGCATCATGGGAGGCACCAGGGACGGACGAAGAAGACGTCAGACAGGTAATATTGACCCCCACCCACCGCGCACAGGTTTACTAAGAGATATCTGGATAGTAACTATCCGTGTGTCTCCCGGATTCGGATTTGAGCATCACTGGTGAGGATTGGCTTGGCTGTACGGGAGGGAGGAGGCCATACTTGGGCGGCATATTTAAATCATTTTAAATACGCCCCTGAGTGGTACTCTGCAGATTGCCACGTTTGGTGAGGATTGGCATGGCTGTAGGGGAGGAGGAGGCCATTCTTAGGTGGCATATTTAAATAATTTTAAATATGCCCCGCAGTGGTTGTCTGCAAGTTGCCACATTTGGTGACGATTAGTAATGCTCAAATCCGGATCCCGGAGACACCCGTATAGTTGTCATTCGGCTATCTCCCAGTAAACCTGTGCGGGGTGGGCGGGTGGCTCAATCTTACCTGTCTGACGTCTTCTTTGTTCATCCCTGGCGCCTCCAACGATGCGGTTCATGCGCATCACTTGACTACAAACACTTCCTCCCTCAACCCAGAAGGAGGAAGTGTTTGTAGTCACTAGACAGCCACAAGGACCACATCATGGCAGGCGCCAGGGACGGATGAAGAAGACGTCAGACAGGTTATATTGACCCCCCCCCACTCACCGCACACAGGTTTACTAAGAGATATCTGGATAGCAACTATCCGTGTGTCTCCCGAATACGGATTTGATCATCACTGGTGAGGATTGCCTTGGCTGTAGGGGAGGAGGAGGCCATACTTGGGAAGCATATTTAAATCATTTTAAATACGCCCCTGAGTGGTACTCTGCAGATTGCCACATTTGATGAGGATTGGCATGGCTGTAGGGGAGGAGGAGGCCATACTTAGGCGGCATATTTAAATCATTTTAACTACGCCCGAGTGGTACTCTGCAGATTGCCACATTTGGTGAGGATTGGCATGGCTGTAGGGGAGGAGGAGGCCATTCTTAGGTGGCATATTTTAATAAATTTAAATATGCACCGGAGTGGTACTCTGCAGGTTGCCACATTTGGTGAGGATTAGTGATGCTCAAATCCGGATCCCGGAGACACCCGGATAATCGCTATCCGGATATCTCCCAGTAAACCTGTGCGGGAAGGAGGGTGTCAATCTTACCTGCCTGAGATCTTCTTCGTCCATCCCTGGCGCCTCCAACGATACGGTCCATGCGCATCACGTAACTACAAACACTTCCTCCTTCTGTCAGGATCATGTCCTGTCATGCTCATGTTTGTGACTTATCCTGCTGGCCACGATGTTTCTGCGCCTGCTGTTGCCTGGTGTTAGGCAACCAATTAGCAAGAGTTTTCACGCTATCTGTTTGTCTGTGTTAATCGCTTGCTCTCGCAAGTGTTCATTCTGTCTGTCTCTGTCTATCTCTGTTCATTTGTATTACTTGCTGTAGTTAGGGTGGCACGCTTGTCACTGGGTGACTAACGCGCGGTGATCGTGTCTTAAACGCGTTCTCTGTTGCGAATGAGTGCGGAGTTCGCGTTTAGCTAGCGTTTGTTTTTTTCCTTACGTTGTTATTTTACTGTGTGTTCCTCTATTCCTTTCTTGCTGTTTCATCCTGTTCTGTTTATCTGTCTGCTATCGCGGTTCTTGCGATTAGCTATCTCGTTCTATCTGTCCTTCTCTTGAATGGGTGGCGACTAGATTGGCGGACATTCACCCAGTCTGTCCTTGCTCTTTTCTGAGTTGCGCAGGTTACGCACTGTGCTGTGTTTGCACCGTGCAGCCATTGTTCATTGGGATTTGTGGGTCGCACAGAGGCACGGTTGCTCTGTGCTCCACAACTCCCCCTTGTGTCTGTTTCCGCTCCTCCACTATATTTGGGGAAATCCCTATTTCTCATACAGCGCTTGCGCACGATCTACTCTGTGTCAGCGTGCGCATTGCACACTGACTGTGGAGATTATCGCGCAAGTGTCACACCTTCAATCCGGAAGGAGGAAGTGTATGTAGTCACGTGACCGCCGCGTGGACCGCATCGTGGTAGGCGCCAAGGACGGACGAAGAAAACGTCAGACAGGTAAGATTGATCCACCCCACACAGGTTTACTAAGAAATATCCGGACAGCAACCATCCGGGTGTCTCCCGAATGTGGATTTGAGCATCACTGGTGAGGATTGGCATGGCTGTAGGGGAGGAGGAGGCCATACTTAGGCGGCATAGTTAAATAATTTTAAATATGCCCCGCAGTGGTTTTCTGCAAGTTGCCACATTTGGTGACGATTAGTAATGCTCAAATCCGGATCCCGGAGACACCCGTATAGTTGCTATCTGGATATCTCCCAGTAAACCTGTGCGGGGTGGCGAGGGGCTTAATCTTACCTGTCTGACGTCTTCTTTGTCCATCCCTGGCGCCTCCAACGATGCGGTTCATGCGCATCACTTGACTACAAACACTTCCTCCTTCAACCCAGAAGGAGGAAGTGTTTGTTGTCACCTGACCGCCACAAGGACCGCATCATGGGAGGCACCAGGGACGGACGAAGAAGACGTCAGACAGGTTATATTGACCCCCCCACCCACCGCGCCTAGGTTTACTAAGAGATATCTGGATAGCAACTATCCGTGTGTCTCCCGGATTCGGATTTGAGCATCACTGGTGAGGATTGGCTTGGCTGTAGGGGAGGAGGAGGCCATACTTGGGCGGCATATTTAAATAATTTTAAATACGCCCCTGAGTGGTACTCTGCAGATTGCCACGTTTGGTGAGGATTGGCATGGCTGTAGGGGAGGAGGAGGACATACTTAGGCGGCATATTTAAATCATTTTAACTACGCCCGAGTGGTACTCTGCAGATTGCCACATTTGGTGAGGATTGGCATGGCTGTAGGGGAGGAGGAGGCCATTCTTAGGTGGCATATTTAAATAATTTTAAATATGCCCCGCAGTGGTTGTCTGCAAGTTGCCACATTTGGTGACGATTACAGTAATGCTCAAATCCGGATCCCGGAGACACCCGTATAGTTGCCATTCGGCTATCTCCCAGGAAACCTGTGTGGGGTGGGCGGGGGGCTCAATCTTACCTGTCTGACGTCTTCTTTGTCCATCCCTGGCGCCTCCAACGATGCGGTTCATGCGCAACACTTGACTACAAACACTTCCTCCCTCAACCCAGAAGGAGGAAGTGTTTGTAGTCACTAGACCGCCACAAGGACCGCATCATGGCAGGCACCAGGGACGGATGAAAAAGACGTCAGACAGGTTATACTGACCCCCCCACTCACCGCACACAGGTTTACTAAGAGATATCTGGATAGCAACTATTCGTGTGTCTCCCGAATCCGGATTTGATCATCACTAGTGAGGATTGGCTTGGCTGTAGGGGAGTAGGAGGCCATACTTGGGAAGCATATTTAAATCATTTTAAATACGCCCCTGAGTGATACTCTGCAGATTGCCACATTTGGTGAGGATTAGCATGGCTGTAGGGGAGGAGGAGGCCATTCTTAGGTGGCATATTTAAATAAATTTAAATATGCACCGGAGTGGTACTCTGCAGGCTGCCACATTTGGTGAGGATTAGTGATGCTCAAATCCGGATCCCGGAGACACCCGGATAATCGCTATCCGAATATCTCCCAGTAAACCTGTGCGGTGCAGGGGGGGGGGGGTCAATCTTACCTGCCTGACGTCTTCTTCGTCCATCCCTGGCGCCTCCAACGATACGGTCCATGCGCATCACTTAACTACAAACACTTCCTCCTTCTGTCAGGATCATGTCCTGTCATGATCATGTTTGTGACTTATCCTGCTGGCCACGATGTTTCTGCGCCTGCTGTTGCCTGGTGTTAGGCAACCAATTAGCAAGTGTTTACGCTATCTGTTTGTCTATGTTGATCGCTTGCTCTCGCAAGTGTTCATTCTGTCTGTCTCTGTCTATTTGTGTTCATTTGTATTACTTGTTGTAGTTAGGGTGGCACGCTTGTCACTGGGCGAGTAACGCGCGGTGATCGTGTCTTAAACGCGTTCTCTGTTGCGAATGAGTGCGGAGTTCGCGTTTAGCTAGCGTTTGTTTTTTTCCTTACGTTGTTATTTTACTGTGTGTTCCTCTATTCCTTTCTTGCTGTTTCGTCCTGTTCTGTTTATCTGTCTGCTATTGCGGTTCTTGCGATTAGCTATCTCGTTCTATCTGTCCTTCTCTTGAATGGGTGGCGACTAGATTGGCGGACATTCACCCAGTCTGCCCTTGCTCTTTTCTGAGTTGCGCAGGTTACGCGCTGCGCTGTGTTTGCACCGTGCAGCCATTGTTCATTGGGATTTGTGGGTCGCACAGAGGCACGGTTGCTCTGTGCTCCACAACTTGTGTCTGTTTCCGCTCCTCCACTATATTTGGGGAAATCCCTATTTCTCGTACAGCGCTTGCGCACGATCTGCTCTGTGTCAGCGTGCGCATTGCACACTGACTGTGGAGATTATCCCGCAAGCCTCACACCTTCAACCCGGAAGGAGGAAGTGTATGTAGTCACGTGACCGCCGCGTGGACCGCATCGTGGTAGGCGCCAAGGACGGACGAAGAAGACGTCAGACGGGTAAGATTGACCCCCGCCCACCCCACACAGGTTTACTAAGAGATATCCGGACAGCAACTATCCGGGTGTCTCCCGAATGTGGATTTGAGCATCACTGGTGAGGATTGGCATGGCTGTAGGGGAGGAGGAGGCCATACTTAGGCGGCATAGTTAAATAATTTTAAATATGCCCCGCAGTGGTTTTCTGCAAGTTGCCACATTTAGTGACGATTAGTGATGCTCAAATCCGGATTCCGGAGACACCCGTATAGTTGCTATCCGGATATCTCCCAGTAAACCTGTGCGGGGTGGGCGGGGGGCTCAATCTTACCTGTCTGACGTCTTCTTTGTCCATCCCTGGCGCCTCTAACGATGCGGTTCATGCGCATCACGTGACTACAAACACTTCCTCCTTCAACTCAGAAGGAGGAAGTGTTTGTCGTCACGTTACCGCCACAAGGACCGCATCATGGGAGGCGCCAGGGAAGGACGAAGAAGACGTCAGACAGGTAATATTGACCCCCCCACCCACCGCGCACAGGTTTACTAAGAGATATCTGGATAGCAACTATCCGTGTGTCTCCCGGATTCTGATTTGAGCATCACTGGTGAGGATTGGCTTGGCTGTAGGGGAGGAGGAGGCCATACTTGGGCGGCATATTTAAATCATTTTAATTATGCCCCTGAGTGGTACTCTGCAGATTGCCACATTTGGTGAGGATTGGCATGGCTGTAGGGGAGGAGGAGGCCATACTTAGGCGGCATATTTAAATCATTTTAACTACGCCCGAGTGGTACTCTGCAGATTGCCACATTTGGTGAGGATTGGCATGGCTGTAGGGGAGGAGGAGGCCATTCTTAGGTGGCATATTTAAATAATTTTAAATATGCCCCGCAGTGGTTGTCTGCAAGTTGCCACATTTGGTGACGATTAGTGATGCTCAAATCCGGATCCCGGAGACACCCGTATAGTTGCCATCCGGATATCTCCCAGTAGACCTGTGCGGGGTGGGCGGGGGGCTCAATCTTACCTGTCTGACGTCTTCTTTGTCCATCCCTGGCACCTCCAACGATGCGGTTTATGCGCATCACTTGACTACAAACACTTCCTCCTTCAACCCGGAAGGAGGAAGTGTTTGTAGTCACGTGACCGCCACAAGGACTGCATCATGGGAGGCGCCAGGGATGGACGAAGAATACGTCAGACAGGTAATATTGACCCCCCCACCTACCACGCACAGGTTTACTAAGAGATATCTGGATAGCAACTATCCGTGTGTCTCCCGGATCCAGATTTGAGCATCACTGCCATCCATGACCGATTGTGTCAGAAAAAGGGCAGAAGGAAGTCAGTGTGTACCCACCACCCATGGGCGAGTGTGTCGGAAGAAGGACAAAAGGAAGTCAGTGTGTATGCACCACCCATGAGCGATTGTGCAGGAGGAAGACCAGAAGGAAGTCAGTGTGTACTCACCACCCATGGGCAATTGTTCCTGGAGGAAGGACTTCATATCTCCACCAGACATAAGCTCCAGCAAGATGAAGAGTGGAAGGGTCTGCAGAATGACTCCGATACAACACACCATATTCTGGTGACTGAACTTACTGTGTACAGGGAAAACAACAGAGGGAAAAATGTAAGTTTTGTTCTAAAAATAAAATAATACTAATTTAGAATATTACATGTGCATGCATTTTATTTGCATCAAGAGTATGGCTGTTAAAACTGAATATTAGTATTTCATTTATCAACTCTATGAATCGATGTTAAATGGCTCTACGGAGAGCATTTAAAGAGCTCAGCAGTGCAGGTGTTTGTGTCATTTGATTTACTATCAAAGTTAACAAGTTTTTCTCTTAAGCCTGGTAAACGTCTTCAATTATAATTGTCCAATCATTGGCCAGTTTTACCACCTCAATGTTGTGTGAGGGCCAACAGATTGTTTTATATTGTGAACAGATTATGTAGGTAACTCTCATACTACATGGTAAAATTGGTCAATGATTGGCCGATGAATATTGAATGTGTGTAGGCTTTAGGACTCTTTTCCACAGGCAGTGAATTCCTTTGTGCAGTATCTGGTGTTACTGTAGTCATCTGTCTTGAGTCAAATGAACTAGAAACAGATGCTGCCAGTGGTAAGTGTGGCTTATCCCAGGGTGCAAAGTCTCTTGTTCACACACAATGACAAAGAAGAGGGGAGCACTCTGAGACTTCATATAAGTACTTGGTTCCACTTCTATTAGACAGGTCTCACCTGGTAATGATGTGGCTGGTACAGCGTACTACAGCCAGGATGCATGTGTGTCCCACTAATCCAAGCCGGAGACCAGGCTCTCTGAGCTCTCGCGGCAGGAGGTGACGTTAGAGTACGGGCTCCCTCTGCTGGGGGATCGTCATGGAAACCAGGACACCCGCTCTGTAGCGGCGCACACCGCGTACTGGGCGGCGTCTGGACGTCAGGACGGTGGCCCGTCTGATTCAAAATACCAACCACCACTGTGAGCGGTATATTAAAATGCCGGGCAATAAATTAAGATATAAAAAGGAAATTTAATAAAAGAGACAACGCGTTTCGTGGAGGAACACCCTCCGCTTTATCAAGTCATACATCAAGAAATGCAGTATTTGTTATATACACTTCAATGACGCCCATTATTTTGGATTAGCCAATCGGCTTTGTGTTGAAAAATGAGCCATATTGCTCCTAATAGTAGAGAAGAAAAGGTAAATT
The DNA here is from genome assembly GCF_040937935.1 of Hyperolius riggenbachi. NCBI lineage: Eukaryota > Metazoa > Chordata > Amphibia > Anura > Hyperoliidae > Hyperolius > Hyperolius riggenbachi. Next base: position 222,362,444 of record NC_090652.1, on the reverse strand, counting down.
TGCTAAAAGAGGGGAATTTGTTATTCCAAACTTATGCAACAAAGGGAATAGAGAACTGCAACGATGGGTGTCAGCAACCAGAGAGAGAATCTGATTCTTGGCGATCTGCAGTATCCCCAAGAATACAGATATACCTGATTATTGGGGATCTGCAGAATCAGCAATAATCAAATATGACTAACCTCTAGACACCTGAGTGTGTAAGTGTTCTGGTGCAACAGTAACCTTTGGACCACCGGGGTAGCAGGTGGTCCAATAAGTAGAGAAGACTCTACTGCAGTCAAGGACACCTGGAGAGGGAGTCCCTGACTGATACGTAGCAGTGTCCCCTCTGAAGAGCAGGGGACCCCTGCGGAAAAGGATGGACACCCTGCGGAGGGTGACAGCCAGAAGGTCAGACAGGCCGGGTCGGCAACAGAGTATCAGATATGCAAAGTACCAAATCAGAGATCAGAAGAATAGTCAGGAAAGCTACAGGTCATAACAGATATCAGAACAAGGCCTAGTCTGAGGTGTGAGGTCCGTGATCTCAACACCCTGGAACTATGCTAGAGAATAACACAGATGGTATACAGTATTCCTAGTCTGGGGTGTGAGGGCCGTGATCTTAACACCCTGGAGCTATGCTAGAGAATAACACAGATGGTATACAGTATTCCTAGTCTGGGGTGTGAGGGCCGTGATCTCAACACCCTGGAACTATGCTAGAGAATTACACAGATGATATACAGTATTCCTAGTCTGGGGTGTGAGGGCCGTGATCTCAACACCCTGGAACTATGCTAGAGAATAACACAGATGATATACAGTAACTGGCTAAGTGTAGATTCCCAGGTCCTCCTGGTTCCACCACACTGAAAGATCTGACTAAGGTCTGAGTGCTAACACGTAAGCATTCGCAACGCCAGACAACCAGCAACTGAACAGCAAGAGATATATATAGTAAAGCACCCCACAGCGCCGCCCAGCTCTCATCAACTAATCAATAGCCGAGCAGGAATCAGCTGACCGTCCCGATCAGCTGATCTTCCTCCTATTGGCATAAAGAGCCTGTCTAGCGGCGCGCGCGCGCGTAGCTCTCCATCTGTGTGCACTACTAGGTCCAGCTAACCCAGCCGCATGTTGTTGCGGGGAACCCGCCGCACTGAACGCGGAATCCGCCGCTTTGCCGTCAGAACATGCGGCGGCCCCCACGCCACTCTGCCCATGGGCACCACCAGCTCCAGACAAACCAGACGCCTGCTGACGCGGACAAACCGCCGCATCAGACGTGGAATCAGCCACCTTGCTGCCAGAACATGCGGCGGCTTTTCCACTGTTTATCACAAGAACCCAAAGGAATGAAATAGTGGGATGGCTAAAAGCCATAAAAACACCAGAACCTATTCACTACCCCAATATTAAAAGAGATGGGGGGAGGGGGGGGGGGAGAAGGGGTGGAAAAGGGTGGCCAAAAGATCAGATGTTAAGGAGACGTGCAATAAGGATGTGTACAAGTGAATTGGGATGAGGATCTCATGAAAATATCAATATGCAGGGTTAGTCTGCAAACCACCACCGACTGTGGGGGAACAGGGGGAAAACGTAATGGCAGGAATGGGGAGGAGAAGAAGATATATAGCGTAGTTTATTGCAAAATATTGGTACGTAGATAAATTGTAAAATATATGGACATGTATTTATACACATAAATGCTATATCAATAGGCACACATTGCCAGTTGGCTATTACAACCAATCGGACACGTATCAGTTTCCAAAAACTATAAATTACTACCTCTGTTGAATTGGGGGGACTGGAAAAAGTAGGTATGAAAAGGGGACGGGAGGAGGGGGGGGGGGGGGGGGGGAGGAGAGGAAAGGGGAAGAATGGGGGGAGGGGGTGATGTAAGGTAAAATTATCAGAGCGGTTGGTAGGGAGGATTTGGTATAAAGAAAACACAATAAACAGTTGGTCAAGAGCATTGTTATGTATACGTTTGCACACCTGTACATGCACACATGCATATACAGGTACACACTCGCACACAACCACTAGCATTGTACAATGGATTGCAGATGGCTCATTTCCTCTAGACACTTATTTAGGCCTCTAGGTTCCAGGGTCCCCAGTTTAAGGATCCAAAAGGACTCGCGTTTGCACAGGACGCGAAACCTTTCATATTTATTTGTATGGGACACTTGTTCTATGATAGTGGCCATTAGCATATCAAAGTTCCTATTGTGGACAAAATTAAAATGGTTGGACACTCCATGTTTCAATTCACCTTTACTGACTTTTGATCTGTGTTTACTAAGTCTGGTCTGGAACTTCTGGGTTGTACGACCTATATAAGCGAGGTTGCATGGGCAGTTCAATAAATAAATTACATACGAACTCTGGCAAGTAACATGACTTTTTATACTAAACTCCTCTGAGAAAATAGTTCTAAAAGTGAGCGCGCCATTGATAATCGTTTTGCAACAAAGGCAACGTTTAGATTTACATGCATAGCATCCCAAAATGCCTTTGGTTCCTTTTAGATCCACAGTTCCATTGTTAGTATTGCTTGGCTGTTGTTCCGAGCTCAACTTACTGGGCGCTATGTGACCCCTAATGGTCTTACCTCTCCTAAAGACAACCTTGGGTTTGATGGGTAGGGTCTGTTTGAGTACAGGGTCACTTAAAAGGACAGGCCAGTACTTGTCAAATATCTTTTTGCAATTACTGGCCTGTCCAGAATAATTCAAAATTACAGGTAATTGGTTTGTGATCGAATCAGTACCATCTTGGCATCTCTCTTTAATTGTCTTGTTGTGTAAAAGGCAATCTTGCTGTGAGAGAGTGGAAGCTCTCTCGCAGGCTGATTCTATCAGCTTATCTGGATAGGATTTTTCCCAGAAGCGTGATTTCAAGATCGCTGATTGTCTATGAAAATCGTCACTGTTAGTACAATTTCGGCGCAATCGCTTGAACTGGCCGAATGGTACATTTTTTAACCATGGTTTCTAGTGGGCACTACGGAAATCTAAATATACATTCTGGTCAGTAGGTTTGAAGTAGTTAGTGGTACTGATTATAGCATTTCGAGGGTTAACTTCTATTTCTAGGTCTAGGAAATGGACCTTCAGTTCATCTGTTTCTAAGGTAAAGGATAGGCCCAATTCATTACCATTCAGGTATTCCAAATATACAGATCCTCCAAGGGTCACTCCCACACACATAAAATATCGTCCATAAAATGGCGATGGAGGACGATGTTCGCGCGGAATGGGTTGGTAGAGGACCACACCAGTTGTTCCTTCAGCCAACACATGTACAGGTTGGCTATGTCGTCCCCATCGCTGTTCCCTGACAGCTGTAGATAGAAGGTGTCCAAAAAAGTAAAGTAATTACTTTGTAATTACTCTCTGCCCTTACCTGCTTCTCCCGCAGGCTATGGGCTGCGCAGGACAAATATCCGTCCTGCGACGTCTAGGATAGGCTTCAGCCTATCAGATGCCGGCGATACCTGGCCAATCAGAGGCCGGGGATCGCCAATCTCCTTTACGGCGCTGCTGCGCTGCAGCGTCGTATGATGTAAACAGCGGGGATTTCTTCCCCGCGTGTTTACATTTAGCCTGTGAGCCGCGATCGGCAGCTCGCAGACTGTTCACGGAGACACCCTCTGTGAACTGACATGGAACGGCCGCTCGTAGGAGCGGCCGGTTCCATGTAAAACCACTTACGACCATCCGCTGCCTATCGGCGTTAGGTGGTTGTTAAGTGGTTTTAAGGAAGGCTGGAGCCAGAGCAGCAGCACAGAGCCTACAGTACTGCGAGGTTAGGCCATCTGGGCCTGGACTTTTGGGGTGATCGGGGAGAAACCAAATTCCGCCAAGAAATTGGATATGTCAGCCCTTCTACTCTCAGGGTTGAGAGCAGTAGCTGAGCTAGAGTTCAAATTATAGAACTGAGAGTAATATTGTTGGTAGGTGCTGGCTATATCTTTGAAAGTGTGACACAGTTTCCCTTCTGATTTTTTAACCTGCGGAACTAGTCTAGAGACCGGTCTTTTCCTAAGCAATCTAGCCAAAAGTCTGCCAGACTTGTTCCAAAACAAGTCTGGCACACTTTTGAAGTCTGGCCACACTCTGAACACGAAGAATGTTTCTCAATGTGAATTTTTTTCGGTGCCCCTGAAGGCTCTTTCTATCATGAAGAGTTTTCCCACATTCTGAATGACAGAGGCCTCTTACCTGTATGTCTCTTCATGTGCTTTACAAAAGTCTGGACATGAATACGGTCTGTCACCTGTGCGAGTCTCTTGGTGTTTATGAAAGTTTCCTCTGTCATAAAAATATTACCCGCACTCTGAGCATGACAAATGCCGCTCCCAGTGTGTATTCTCATGTGTCTATTAAGGTTTCCATTTTGAGTAAAACATATCCCACCCTCTGAACATGAATAAGGCATCTAACTTGTGTGAGTTTTTAGGGGTCCTTGAAGGCTCTTTCTACCATGAAAAGTTTCCCCACATTCTGAACATGACATAGGCCTCTTACCCATGTGTCTTATGTGTTTTACAAAAGTCTGAACATGAATATGGTCTGTCACCTGTGTGTGTTTTTTGGTGTCTATGAAAGTTTCCTCTATCAGAAATCTTTCCGGCACTCTGAACTTCAAAAAGGCCGCTCCCCAGTGTGTATTCTCAAATGTCCATGAAGGTTTCCATTCTAAGTAAGCAATTTCCCACACTCTGAACATGAATAAGGCTTCTCACCTGTGTGAGTTTTTGGTGTCCCTGAAGGCTCTTTGTATCATGTAAAGTTTTCCACATTCTGAACATGACAGAGGCCTCTTACCTATTTGTCTTATCATGTGCTTTACAAAAATCTGAACATGAATACGGTCTGTCACCTGTGTGAGTTTTTTTCTTGTCTATGAAAATTTCTTCTGTCATAGAAAACTTTCCCACATTCTGAACATGAAAAAGGCCACTCCCAGTGTGTATTTTCATGTGTCTATTAAGGTTTCTATTCTGAGTAAAACATTTCCCACACTCTGAACATGAATACGGCTTCTCCCCTGTGTGGGTTTTTTGGTGTCTCTGAAGGCTCTTTCTATCATGAAAAGTTTTCCCACATTCTGATTTACAGAGGCCTCTTACCTGTGTGTTTTATTGTGTGCTTTACAAAAGTCTGAACATGAATATTTTGTGCCACCTGTGTGAGTTTCTTGGTGTCTATGAAAGTTTTATCTGTTGCAAAAATCTTTTCCACATTCTGAACTTCAAAAAGGCCGCTCCCTGGTGTGTATTCTCACATGTCCTTGAAGGTTTCCATTCTGAGTAAGTAATTTCCCACACTCTGAACATGAATAAGACTTCTCACCTGGGTGCGCTTTTAGGTATCTCTGAAGGCTCTTTGTATCATGTAAAGTTTTCCACATTCTGAACATGACTGAGGCCTCTTACCCGTTTGTCTTATCATGTGCTTTACAAAAGTTTGAACATGAATACGATCTGTCACCTGTGTTAGTTTTTTGGTGTCTATGAAAGTTTCCTCTGTCATAGAAAACTTTCCTGCACTATGAACATGAAAAAGGCCATGCGCCAGTGTGTATTCTCATCTTTATTAAGGTTTCCATTCTGAGTAAAACATTTCCCACCCTCTGAACATGAATAAGTCTTCTCACCTGTGAGTTTTTAGGTATCTCTGAAGGCTCCTTCTATCATGAAAAGTTTTCCCACATTCTGAACATGACAGAGGACTCTTACCTGTGTGTCTCATCATGCTCTTTACAAAAGTCTGAACATGAATACGGTCTGTCACCTGTTTGAGTCTCTTGGTGTCTATGAAAATTTCATATGTCATAGAAATCTTTCTCGCACTCTGAACATGACAAAGGCCACTACCTAGTGTGCATTTACCTTTGCCCTATCGACTTGCCGTATCGACTTGTTCATTTGGCACTTTTAGTGGCCTGATGATGCGGGCTGGGACCCGCGAAACGCGTTGCCTGTGCTAAATAAAAATCTTTTGTCATATACAAGGATTTCGTTATTGAGGTAAGCCACCTCATATTATTTCCTCGATTTTAAGCTGTTTTTAGATGCTTTTATTTCAACCAGGGCGCCTCTTTACCTTCAATTGTGCATCCCTTCTGAGTAAAACATTTCCCACATTTTGAATATGAATACAGTCTGTCACCTGTGTAGAAATCTTTCCCACATTCTGAACATTAAAAAGTTTCCTCCCCAGAGTGTAAGAGTGTATTTTCATTCTTCTCACCTGTCTGAACATGACAGAGGCCTCTTACCCATGTGTCTTATCATGTGAATACGGTCTGTCACCTGTGTGAATCTCTTGATGTTTATGAAAGTTACCTCTGTCATAAAAATATTTCCGCACTCTGAACATAAAAAAATGACGCTCCCAGTGTGTATTCTCATGTGTCTATTAAGGTTTCCATTTTGAGTAAAACATTTCCCACCCTCTGAACATGAATAAGTCTTCTCACCTGTGAGTTTTTAGGTATCCCTGAAGGCTCTTTCTACCACGAAAAGTTTTCCCACATTCTGAACATGACAGAGGCCTCTTACCTATGTGTCTTATCATGTGCTTTACAAAAGTCTGAACATGAATACGGTCTGTCACCTGTGTGAATTTGTTGATGTCTATGAAAGTTTCCTCAGTCATAGAAATGTTTCCCCCACTCTGAACATACAAAGGCCCCTCCCCAGTGCGTATTCACATGTGTCTGATAAGGTTTCCATTCTAAATAAAACATTTTCCACACTCTGAAAATGAACAAGTCTTCTCACCTGTGTTAATATTTAGGGGTCTCTGATGGCTCTTTCTACCATGAAAAGTTTTCCCACATTTTGAATGACAGAGAGCTCTTATGTGTCTTATCATGTGCATTACAAAAGTCTGAATCAAAATACGGTCTGTCACCTGTGTGCGTTTTTTGGTGTCTATAAAAGTTTCCTCTGTCATAGAAATCTTTCCTGTTCTCTGAACATCAAAAACTCCGCTCCCCAGTGTGTATTTTCATATGTCTAATAAGGTTTCTATTCTGAGTAAAACATTTCTCACCCTCTGAATATGAATAAGTCTTCTCACCTGTGTGAGTTTTTAGGTGTCTCTAAAGGCTCTTTCTATCGTGAAAAGTTTTCCTACATGCTGAACATAACAGATACCTCTTACCTGTGTGTCTTATCATGTGCTTTGCAAAGGTCTGAACATGAATATGGTCTCCTGTGTGAGTCTTTTGGTGTCTATAACAGTTTCCTCTGTCCTAGAGAGCTTTCCCACACTCTGAATATTAAAAAAATGCTGCTCCCCAGTGTGTATTCTCATGTGTCCATTAAGGTTTCCATTCTGAGTAAAACATTACCCACCCTCTGAACATCAATAAGGCTTCTCACCTGTGAGAGTTTGTAAGTGTCTCTGAAGGCTTTCTATCATGAAAAGTTTTCCCACATTCTGAACATGACAGAGGCCTCTTTCCCATGTGTCTCATCATGTTCTTTACAAAACTCTGAAAATGAATATGGTCTGTCACCTGTGTGAGTTTTTTAGTGTTTATGAAAGCTTTCTCTTTCATAAAAATCTTTTATGCACTCTGAACATGAAAAAGTCTCATCCCCAGAGTGTATTTTCATGTGTCTGATAAGGTTTCCATTCTTAGGAAAACATTTTCCACACTTAGAACATGAATACAGTTTCTCACCTGTGTGAGTTTTTTAAATTTCTCTGAAGGCTCTTTCTCTCGTGAAAATGTTCCCACATTCTGAACATGATAGAGGCCTCTTACCTGTATGTCTCATCATGTGCTTTACAAAAGTCTTAACATGAATATGGTCTGTTACCTGTGTGCATTTTTTTGGTGTCTATAATGTTTCCACTGTCATAGAAAACGTATCCACACTCTGAGTCTATTTAGGTTTCCATTCTCAGTAAAACATTTCCCACCCTCTGAATTTGAATAAAGCTTCTCACCTGTGTGAGTTGTCAGGTGTCTCTGGAGGCTCTTCCTATCATGAAACATTTTCCAGCATTCTGAACATAACAGAGGCCTCATGATCTGAGATATGGATATTGCCAATAGAAGCTTTCCATACCTAATCTAGGTCTGCTTGTGTAAAAAATAAATAACCCAACCTGGAGTATTTTTGAGCAGGGTCAGAGTAATATGTGCAGTCTCTCCCACTTGGATGAAGCAGCCGCCATGCATCCATGAGGGAAAGTTCCTTTCATTTAAATGTAAGAGCTCATAAAGCCCCATTTGGTATGGCTGATTTGCCTGTGGAGGTGTCAACAAGGGTTAATAGTGGGACAATAATGTCTCTGCCAAGGACAATCATTCATTTGGCAAAAGACTGCAAGGCATTTAGAACTTTGCACAAAAACCCCACCTGACCAGTATTGGGGGATTATATTGTGGCAATGGTGATATCTCTTGAGTAAGCAGTACCCCTTACAAAGATATATCATCCCCCTGGCTCCACTTGCTTATCTTCTTTCGAACACAAGAAATCCAGTGCAGGAGATTTGGGCGCGGCCAGCGCCACCATAGACCATAATAGGAATTGCGGCTATAGAGGCGCACAGTGAGTAACTTCGGCACCGTAAGAAGATGGAGCTGAAGTTGCTTGTAAAACTTAGTAATTTGCACTCCAGCAATAGATGGCAGCTGAATTACATCATTCCCAACCATCCACATCGACCTGGAGGGGGAATATTAATTAGCACCTCCAGCTGTATCCTGTGCCCAAGTCTCCCAGCGGTGATTTCCTTCGGCCGCTCTTCTTTCTGGAAAGCACAGTTTCTATGCAAGAGAATCAATACTACTTTAGATTAAGTTTAACACGTAGAATAAAAAGGAAAGGATATTGCAGCACTCAGGGAATGGTGCAGTACTGGACTGGACAAGCCTATATCAAAAGCTTGGACTGTGTGGGATGTGTAGTTCCTGTAGAAAGTGTGCTCAAGCCAGATATACATAGGCATATACAGATAGAGGAGAGGAGGCAAGGCTGGCACTGCGCACTTCAGTTTATTGACATCAAACGTAGTAAAAAAACTTAGGTAGATACTCACAGTCAGTACTAGCAGGCAATGCTGTTAGTGGCTAAGTGGGCGCCAGGTCCAGGACCCTCCGCAGACATCCGTGTTGTGCCAGAGCACTTGTTCACTGCAAGGGTTAGGAGTGGGTCGTTGTAGTGTGAGTTTAATAGCTCATGTTGCAGCTGCACTTCCACCTACGTCAAGTGACTCCACCCCTTGTAGCCATAGATACCCATGCCGCCCCTTTAGCCTCGCAAAAGAGGACATCACGCATCCTCGTAACTAGGCAACCCTGCACCTGCATCGCATTCCCCGGCAAGTGTCATTAAGGCATCACTGCGCCCCCTAATGCTTAGTGTGCGACCAAAAAAGCGCACCATACTAAGAAGGCACCGAGGGACACAACTTATTAGAAGTCTTTATTGGGCCAGCGGGGCAGAGTGACCTCCCATAGTGACAAACGCCGGGATTGCAGTGCTGAGGTGTAGAAGCATAAATAAAATGGTAAACATAGTTGTAGAGAGAGGCAGGGGTATAAATGATGACATATCATTAAAGGCAGCAAAGGCAGAGAAAGTACAGAGGGATGGCAGCTGACTGCTGAAGTGAATCTGTAAGGAGTGTGGAGGAATGAAGAGACACCAAGGACACCAAGGGAGCAATAGATCAACATGCAGTGTCTGAATGGAAGAGTGCTGCACAGGCATGCGCAGCGGTGAATGTAGCTATGTAGGCATGCACAGCATGAAAAGCCCTGCACGGAAAGGCACATGGCTCACCAGATGGTGTGGTGAGGCAAGATGAGAGGAGGGAAAGCCATGCACCAAGGATGACGAAAGGTGCCCTTAGTGCAAAAAGAGAGGTTGAAGATTGAGGATAGCTGGCCCCACACAGGATCAATCTGTGATCACAAGGGCAAGGGACGTAGAAAAACCAGGAAAAGTGAGATGGACGGAGATGAGAGGATAGCAGTTAAATCACAAATTTACAAATGTATTTCTCTAGAAAACAGGCTAGCTCATTTTTGTTGTTTAATCCTAAGGGTCCCAAGGGGTTGGTTCTCAGGATCCAACAAGCCTCGTGTTGCAATAGAATACGTTCTCAATCTCCCCCTCGATGTGAATGCAGTATAGTTTCCAGAGCAAAGAATCTCATGCAGTCAGGATTTCTTCCATGACACAAGGCCATGTGTTCTATCAGTCTTGTGGACTTTGTTTTGGATTTAAGTGAATGGAGATGTTCCTTAATCCTGGTTTGCATTACACGGGTAGTTTCTCCAATCTAAAAATGGTTGCAAGCGCAAACTAGACAATAGACCACACATTTAGATCTGCATGAAAGTATGTCTCTGATCTTGATAGGGGAGCCCCCCAGTGCTGGTAGTGCAGGTTCCACAATGATAATTCCCCTTTTTTAAGGGTGTTCAACCAATTTCCTACTAGGAGTCTCTTGTATTCACTGCTGCTTAAGGTGTCTCCTAAAGTGGGGGTCCTTCTAAAAGTTACCAGAGGTACAGAAGCGGTTACATCTGTAAGAAATGGATCGCCCTGTAGGACGTGCCAGTTCCTGCAGATGATCCCTTTGATGGTGGTGGCCATGGGTAAATACTCAAAAACAAAGGTCTTTTTCCGTGATTGTCTCTTATAAGTTCATTCCTCGGTCTGAGGAAAGCTTTCTCCTTGGCCTGTTCAAGTAAGAGGGGGTCATAACCTCTAAATGAGAGTCATGCTCCACATATCTTGCATCCTCACTGTTATTTCTACGAAGGCATAGGAACTAGCCATAAGGGATAGATTTTGTAACCCATGGGGGTGGAAACTGTCCCTATGCAAGATCAAATTGGTAGATGTACTTTTACTGAACCCTCTTGTCATAAGCCTGTCATTGGTGACCACGATTTCAAGGTCCAGGAAACCAGGCTGGTCTCAGCTGTGAAGCTCATATTGATCTGATTGAAGTTCAGGTATTCCAAAAAGGAGGTAAATTACTCCTCGCTGTCAGACCAGAACACCAGGATGTCACCCACGTACCTCGACCATCTCCTGAGGCAACCCCAAAAGGGATTAGCGGTGTCGTGCACGCAAATCTCCTCCCAACATGCCAGGAAGAGATTTGTGTAAGTGCAAGCCACCGCCGTCTCCATGTCAGTACCAGACACCTGGTGGTACCATGTCTCTTTGAATAGAAACGAGTTATGATTGAGTATAAAGCGCAATCAATTTCAAATATAGGCTCAATGGTTGTCTGACCTAGTGCCCCTTTTGAGAAAAGACTAAATGGCTGCAATGCTGTCCTCATGCGGTATCCGGCTGTATAGACTCACCAAGTTGAGAGCTGCCAGTCTATCTTATTCATGGCATTCAAGATCCTCGATTCCATCTAGAACGTCGATCGTGTCAGCCAGGTGCGATGGCACCATGGCTAACAGTGGCCTCAGGAGATGGTCAAGGTACTTCAACAACCTTTTGGTTACTGAGCCTATGCCCCAGACGATTGGACATCCTGGTGGTCTGGACTTAGATTTATGAATCTTGGGTAGTATGTACCACACTGGAAATCTGGGATGGTCCGGGAGTAGATCTTCCCCCAGTTTCCTAGTTAGAAATCCCTCTTCTACTCCCGTGTAACAGTGTTCACAGGGAGGCAAGATAGCTCCATGTGGGGTTGCGATCAAAGGGTTCGTACACTGCAGTATCCAGCAATTATCTCATGGCCTCTTCTACATACTGCACTCTGGTCATCAGAACAAGGTTGGCCCCTTGTCCGCCTGTTTCAAGACTAGATCATCACTATCTTTCTTGCTCCTGGTTGATTATTATTGCTTTGATAGCACCCCTCAACAGCTCTTTTCAGAGCTCATCCTGTACTTTTTTTTTTCTGTGTGTCAAACTGACACTTTTGTTGCATGCACAGCCTTGCTAATTCATAGTGTATGTGCCACTGCCAGCAGCCCAGCACATTCAGTGACTACCTGTGTGTGTGACAGGGAGCTGCACATTGTACTACCCAGTACTGCATATACCCGGTACCTGTTGTGTTTACTTAATCCACCTAATCACTGCATATACCCACCTTTGAGTTTAGTGAACCCAGCTCACTGCATCTAAGTACCTTTACTGTTCAGTGAACCCAGCTCACTACATCTCACTACCTGTTGTATTGAGTGAACCCACCTCACTGCATATACCTAGCATCCCCCCGAGATGGACAAAATGGACAAACCAGGTAGAGGAAGAGGCAGACTCAGAGGAAGGCCACCAGGCACCAGCAGGTCTGTGCGAGGTGGTGTTGCTGTGATTTCATGCGGACCTGTCCCAAAATACAGTGCTCAGAAGAAGGCACGTGCCATCACTTCCTAAAATTGTGAGGACGTGGTTGAGTATTTAACACAGAAGACCTCATCTCCCGCAGCCAGTGCCACCAGCGCTAGTACAACCACCACATCCGCTGCATTTGACACTTCGCAGGAGTTATTTGGTGGTGGTGAAATCACTGATTCACAGCCACTACTGCAACAACAAGAAGAAGGCGCAGGTACACCACCTCATACGTCTGAGTTAGGTGGCGATAGTATGGACGTAACGTGTGAGGAGGGGGATGATGAACCACCTGAAGTTGGTGCAGTTGAGGAGGTGTCTGAGGAAAGCGAAGCTGGGCATGAGGATTATGATGACGATTATACGGATGCCACGTAGGTTCTCAGTAGAGGAGATGACCAGGGGGACAGTTCAGAGGGGGAGCCAGAGAGGAGTAGGAGGAGACGACTCCATGATAGAAGCAGAGGGAGCTCGTCCTCAGAAACAGCTGGGGGCAGTGTCCGGCGCCATGTATCGCCAGCTATGGACAGCCAGCCAACATGCCCTTCAACGTCAGCTGCTGATGCCACCGTAGCGCCATCACCCCAGGGGGGGCTCAGCGGTTTGGAAGTGTTTTAACATGTGTGTCTCAGATCGGAGCAAAGCCATCTGTTGTCTCAACTCTCACGTAGGGACAAGTGCCTTACAAAGGCACCTGGAGAGAAGGCACAAACAGCTATGGCAAGAACACCTGAGGAAAAGCAGCACCCAGAAGACAAGTCACCCTCCTTCTCCTCTTCCTCCTTCAGGTGCATCGTCTTCATCCGCTTTCTCCCTTTCACCTTCACAGCCACCCTCCTCCACACCGCCTCTTCCCTTGAGCGGTTCCTTCTCCTCTGCCCACAGCAGTACCCAGCTGTCCATGAAGGACATATTTGAGCGTAAGATGCAAATGTCTGCCAGCCACCCACTTGCCCGGCGTCTGACAGCTGGCATGGCGGAACTATTAGCTCGCCAGCTATTACCATACAAGCTGGTAGAGTCGGAGGCTTTCTGTAAGTTTGTGGCCATTGGTACACCGCAGTGGAAGATACCAGGCCGCAATTATTTTTCACAAAAGGCCATACCCAAATTGTACCGTGCAGTTGAGAGGCAAGTGGTGTCATCTATTGGTCTGCCAAGCACGGGCAAGGCCGCTACATTACGTACACAGCCCATTGGGTCAACCTGGTGACTGATGGCAGCAAGCAGGGAGTACGTGGCTGCGCAGTGGACCGACTTGTCACACCTCCACGGCTTGCAGGCAGGCCTCCAGCCACCTCCTCTTCGCCTGCTACCACCTCTTCGCTGTCGTCATCCTCCTCCTCCTTGGCTGGTGCCGCAATCTCCTCTCCAGCTTCACAGCCCCAGCACCCCAGGGCCTATGCTGCATGCTAGGTACGACGGTGGCACACAGTGTTAGACGTGTCTTGCCTGAAAGCGGAGAGTCACTCAGCTCTCCTGGCTGCTCTTAACAAACAGGTGGAGCAATGGCTGACCCCGCACAAGCTTGAGATCGGCAACGTGGGGTGTGACAACGGCAGCAATCTCAATTCTGCGTTGAATTTGGGAAAGCTGACACGCATACCTTGCATGGCACATGTGCTGAATCTGGTCGTGCAAAGATTTGTGTCCAAGTACCCAGGCTTAGAGGACGTCCTGAAGCAGGCCAGGAAGTTGTGTGGGCATTTCAGGCGCTCTTACACGGCCATGGCACGCTTTGCGGACATTCAGCGTAGAAACAACTTGCCGGTGAGATGCCTGATTTGCGATAGCCCGACTCGCTGGAATTCCACCCTGCTGATACTCTCTCGCCTGCTAGACCAGGAGAAAGCCGTCACCCAGTACCTGTATCATTACAGTACAAGGACACAATCTGGGAGGATGGGGATGTTGTGGCCCAACAACTGGACACTGATGCAAAATGCATGCAGGGTCATGGAGCCCTTTGAGGAGGTGACCAAACTGGTGAGTCGCGCTGAGGGCACCATCAGCGACTTGATCCCCTACGCCTACTTCCTGGAGCATGCCGTGCGTAGAGTGGTGGATACAGCTGTGGAGGAGCGTGAATGAGAACAGTTACGGCAGCAGGAGTCGTGGGAGCAATTTACATCTGAACCCGATGTTTCCACAACACCTGCGGCAGCACAGAGGGGGGAGGAGGAGGAGGAAGAAGAGGAGTCGTGTGTGGAAGGAGAAGAGTCAGACTCTGATGATGGTGATGAGGAAGGTGTTTCTGTGGAGGAGAAAGAGGCGACGGAAGAACAACAACCACGGCAGCCGTCACAGGGGGCTTCTGCTGCTCCACATTCCCGTGATATTGTTCGTGGCTGGGGGGTAGGAAGAGGAGTTGCGTTCCGTCACTGAGGAAGAGCAAGAGGAGATGGAGAGTACGTCTGCATCCAGCTTTGTGCAGATGGCCTCTTTCATGTTGTCCAGCCTGTTGAGGGACCCCTGTATCAAAAAACTCAAGGCGAATGACCTGTACTGGGTGGCCACGCTACTAGACCCTAGGTACAGGCACAAAGTGGCGGACCTGTTACCAACTCAACAGAAGGCGGAAAGGCTGCAGCACTTGCAGAACAAGCTGTCGATGATGCTTTACAATGCGTTTTAGGGTGATGTGGCTGCACAACGCAATCAAGGTACCACTGGCAGTAACCCTCCTCCTCCTAAGTCCATGTAGGCAAGGACAGGACGCTCCAGCGATCTCAGGGTGATGTCAGACATGCGGACATTCTTTAGTCCAACTCCTCGCCATAGTCCTTCCGGATCCACCCTCCACCAACGCCTGGCCTGGCAGGTAGCTGACTACCTGGCCTTGAGTGTGGATGTAGACACTGCGAAAAGCGAGGATGAACCCTTGGACTACTGGTTGCGCAGGCTTGACCTGTGGCCAGAGCTGTCCCATTTTGCCATACTTCTCTCTTGCCCTGCCGCAAGCGTCCTGTCAGAAAGGACCTTCAGTGCAGCTGGAGGTATAGTCACTGAGAAGAGAAGTCGCCTAAGTCACGACAGTGTTCAGTACCTGACCTTTATTAAAATAAATGAGGAATAGATCACGGAGGGCTACTGCATGACCGAAGTCAGTCCCCACACACAGCATCTCTGCCTGCAGGCCGCTTGCCTTCTCCGCCACCACCAACAGGGTCCAGGACTCTAGGCGGATTCCTGAATTTTTAAGACCGCTGCTAGCAGCGGCCGCTACGCTAATTTTTCTGGTGCGTGTACATGCCTGCCTAATTTTTCTGGCTGCACTGCGGGCGGCTGCAACAAAAAAACAAAAGGCATGTACATGTGCCCATCCCCCTTCGTGATCATTACCTTGCCGCGGTTAAGGGGCTTGCGTATCACAATGAAGCCATGACCGCCGGCTATTTGAGTGTCTCGGGGGTGGGACACAAAAGATAATAAGGTCATTGCTTCATTGTGGTCAGACCAAATTTGATCAGCTGGACAGTCACTGTTGTTCTATCATTGAGCTACCACAGCCCGGCGACCATATAGGCTTGAAAACCGCCACAGCCTACATTCTCGCCACGGTGCGCACCAGTCTAGCACGGCCGTCACTACGCAAACAGCTGTTTGCGGTGCGTTACACAGTGAGTTTGGTGCGTCAGTGTGAAGCAGAACGCTAATTACACACTGATTGATGTATACACATGCAAGATGTTTTAAAGCACTTTAGGCCTGCAATTTAGCATTCATTGTGATTTCTGCCCTTAAAACGCTGCTTTGTGTCACATCCAGAATTTTCCTCGGGACTTTAAGCATGTATCCCACTCCGCCATGCCCCCCTCCAGGTGTTAGACCCCTTGAAACATCTTTTCCATCACTTTTGTGGCCAGCATCATTTTTTCTATTTTTCAAAGTTCGCATCCCCATTGAAGTCTATTGCGGTTCGCAAACTTTTCCACAAACCGAACCTTCCGCGAAGGTTCGCAAACAGGGTTCGCAAACCGAAAATCGGAGGTTCGCGACATCTTTACTGCTGAAAGCACCCAATCAGGGTTTAAATAAAATAAAACTTCTGACTGGTTGTTCAGGGCAACAGCTTCACATTTGCATCAGTTTTGCTTGCGCAGGCCTTGACAAAACTGAGTGCTTGCACAGGGCTGAAACTACAGTACAGTTTAGAAGCCAGTTCCTTAGAGCAGTGTTCCCCAACCCTGTCCTCAAGGCCCACCAACAGTGCATGTTTTGTGGAAATCCACAGAGGTAGTTAATCAGCTCTGCCGAGACACTAATTACCTCACCTGTGCATGTTTGTGGTTTCCTGCAAAACATGTACTGTTGGTGGGCCTTGAGGACAGGGTTGGGGAACTGTGCCTTAGAGGATATCCAAGGTGAGCAACTAAATGTATATTTTCTTACCTGGGGATTCTTCCAGCCCCTAGAAGTCATTTGTGTCCCTCGCCGTAGCTCCAGTCTTCTCTGGGGTCCCATGGGTCAGCATCTTCTGCGCGGGCACACCCACATCATCCAGAGCGTACTGTGCCAGTGACGTGGGTGCCTTATTGCGCAGGTCGGGCGCATGTGTAGAAGATGTGGATGCGTCCGGGGTCAGCGATCCTTAGAAGCTACCAGCGGGACCATGGAGAAGACCGGAGCTGTGGCGAAGAACACAAATAACCTCTAGGGGCTGGAAGAATCCCTAGATAAGTAAAGATACATTTAATTGGTCACCTAAGATATCCTTTAAGCAGGTACTGTAGGTGTGAGACACAAGATAGGTGGACAGGTAAGAGAGGTGTCAAGAAGCAAGCTCATATGTTGACTAGCTTACCACTTGTCATTGATCAACATTAGTACAAGGCTACTTTGCCCAAGGAAGGGTTAGGTTTAGCTAGCATCTCTAGCAAAAGTTCCTCATCACTACCAAAATGTTCACTACCATGCGGATTGGTTTGGGAGGTCAGAGGTTCCTGCTGGCCTCTAGTCAGGGACTCTAGTGATGAGCTATGCATTTATTCTTTTTTAAATTTGAAGGAAAACTATGGATGAAAGATAATCAGAAATATTCATTTTAGGTTGCCATGATGTGGCATCGGCTGCTAGTGGCCTCCTTTTTAGGCCCAGTGCACACCAAATACCTCTAGCAGATCCGCAAAACACTAGAGGTTTTTGAAGCAGATTTTCAGAGCGATTCTAGGCATGTATAGAGGTTTTCTAAACATGGCTAGCGTTTTTTGCACCGTTTTTGTGTAGCAGATTTCAAATACTGTTACAGTAAAGCTGTTACTGAACAGCTTCTGTAACAAAAAGGCCTGGAAAACCGCTCTGATCTAGCGTTTTTCAGAGCTGTTTTCCACTTTCCTATACTTTAACATTGAGGCAGAAAGGCGTTTTAAAAACGCTTCAGAACCACTCTGGTGTGCACCAGCTCCAATATACATAATGCAAACAGGCTTTTACCCTGAGAGATTCCATGCTGAAATATATTGAAAAGCGGTCTGCAGTGTGTAGGCAGGTAGTAGACCCCTCTCTGATCAGATTGGACCCGAGAGGGATCTGTATCGATCTGCCCATACATCAAGTGATATATGGCTACCTTTAGAAAATGTTTCTGCTGTTAATGGGCAAAAGGTTTGCAACCTCCACCTTGATCATATCAGATAATAGTAAAGACTGCTAAAAGGTAGTGATATAGCAGTCATGTAAGTATAGCCACCTACAGTACATGTTTTATCATAGATACAAGTATTCCTGTATTTTTTTTCTATATTTACAAAAATGTTATTACTGCCATTAAATCTATGCTGCTGCAACTGCACACATGCTGTATCACATTTACCCATTTAGCAATACTTACTGTGGTTTGATATGATCCAGAGGAGTACTGCAGAACTTTGAGGGCCCTTTTACACATATGCGTCATGCTGTGCTGTGGTATACTTCCCTGCTGCAGCTCGTTACGGTGGCTATTAAAGTCAGTGAGGCATGACACACTGCCTGCGGTGCAGCCCGATGTGGCAGAAGTACTCCGGGTGCCAAATAAGTAACACACAAGCTGCAGTGCATCACCCTGCGACTCCCGGAAGTGCACCAGAAATCATGTGTTCATTTTATTTTCCTTTGGTCGCACTGTGGCTACAACATGCGGTGTGACTTTTTGGCTGTGGTGCGATTTTTCCAAAACACACCGCTACCGCAACGCACAAGTATAAAAGGACCCTCAAGTACCTAATAGTTGCAAGGTTCCCAAAGTATATCTAGGAGATGCGAGAAGGGGTACACAGGAAGGCAGAAGGAAGACAGCAATGGAAAGTCGACATTAAAACTGTTTGTATATAAATGTGTCATTTTATGAAGGAGAAGAAGTGATAAAAGAGAAGTGTTGGAACATACGAGAAGGGTATACAGGAGAGCAGGAGGAGGAGGACAGCACTGGTAACTCAAAATAATAAAAAAAAAGTTTGTCTATTGATGTGTCGTTTTAGGAAGAAGGAGTAGTGAAAAGAAAGAAATCGTAGAAGATGCAAGAAGGGGTACACAGGAGGGTAGAAGACAGCAATGATAAGTATAAGAGCAAAAAAATTGCATATATATGTGTCATTTCAGGAAAAAAAGGAGTAATAATACAAACCAAGGCATATGCACGTTGAAAGATGGAAAGAGACAAAAGAAAGAAATGGAAGACAATGATGATAATTCAAAATAAAAACAGTTTATCTTCAAATATGTCATTTTAGAAAGAAGGAGCAGTGAAAAGGAGAGGAAGGTGTTAGAAGATACACGAAGGGATACACAGGGGGTGAAAGGAAGACAGTAAAAGAAAGAAGATGGGCAACTGGATAAGGAAACAAAAAGATGGGAGACAGCAATGGAATGTATGAGAGGAAAAAAGACTGCATCTGTGTCATTTCAGGAAAAAAAGAAGTAAAAATACAAAAGTATGTATATGGAAGTTGGAGCACATATCTTGCCAAAATGTGGATATGAATTCCAGGTTATAGATTCAGTCCTCACTTTTGTGAGGCTATCATCCTCGGACCAATTGTTATACTGAGAAAACCTTTAAAACTCTGGAGGAGTTTGTGCTTGTGAATTTTCAACAAAAAAACTTAATGGGGTCAATTCATCAAGCCGCATCGAATGAGTTACCGAACGTTCGGTAACTTACCGAATATGTTAGCGAATGTGAAGCATTCATCAAACTTATCGACTGTAATTATCGAATGTTCGGTATGTTAGCGGTAATGCAGCGGTGTTTGTTCGTTAAATATCGAAAAATGGCAATTCATGAAAGGAAAAGTGGGCGTGTTTGCACGGTATTTAGCGCTGTGTTTATCTCCTGCCCTGAGCTGTCGGTAACTGACGGAAGTGAGGAGAAGAGAAAAATGGAGCCATTTGAGCCAGTGCTGTACCAATTAGCTGTAATGCAGAGGCGAAGGATGGCCAGGCAGAGATCCAGAGTGATGTGTACCAGGCAATTCAGACCACGAATACTTCTAGATGAGTATAATGAAGTGGAAGTAATAAATAAATTCCGCTTATCAAGACAAATGATTTTATCTCTGTACCAGGATATTGGTGCTGATTTAGAACCTAGCTGTCGAAGAAGTGAGGCGGTATCTGGACTTACTAAACCGCTTGCAGTGCTGCATTTTTTTGGGAAAGCATCGTATCAGGCAGTAGCGGGAGTAGTGGTCGGTATATCCCAAGCCACTTTTTCCCGCATTCTTATACAGGTGTTAGGTGCAATCCGTAAAGTTTCCAAAAAATACATTTTTCTTCCAAAGACTCGTCATGACTGGGACGACGTTAAGAGGCATTTTTTTTCGGATGGCAGGCATGCCCAACGTTATGGGTGCGATAGATTGTACACATGTCCTAATAAATCCGCCTAAATGCAAAGAAGCCATATATAGGAATAGAAAGCAGTCTCATTCCAGTAACATTCAAGTGGTCTGCAACGCAGACATGATTGTAACCAGTGTTCTTACTGGATTTCCGGGCGCATGTCACGATGCGCACATCCTCAAACAATCAGGATTGTATGCTAAATTCAACAGGGGCGAATTGTGTGGAGGTTGGTTGTTGGGTAAGTGTAAAATACTTGTACAATAGTAATGTAAGATGTGACTGTTAATGTGAATAATGGTATATTGGTCCTCCTGTGTGTTTGGTATAAATGTGAGTGTGTGTGTGTAAGTGTGTGTGTATAAGTGTGTGTGTGTGTATATGTGTGTGTGTGTGTCTAAGTGTGTGTGTGTGTGTGTGTGTGTCTAAGTGTGTGTATAAGTGTAAGTGTGTGTGTAAGTGTGTGTGTGTGTGTCACCTCCTCACTTGATGTACACCTCTCCCTAGCTCTGATGTTATGCTGCCATAAAATATACAAATCTCAGCGGTCACTGAGTGTTTGTGAGGCCTTTCCTCAGCTTTGTAGAGGATCATACCTGTGCATGCAAGTCCGCCGTGCAATGTAAGTCCTTGCCCAGGCGTTGTCAGTTGTGACACCACAGTGTGTACCGCACCGCCGTACAATGTAGGCCTGACAGCTGAGCTTGGAGGACACTTTGACAGAGGGTGTAGGAGTGCTATGTCAAAATGTCATCCACGCTTCGCTGTCAGGTCTACACTACGTGGAGCTCATGTGTACGCTGGCCTTACCTTTTCCGTACGGCCTGGAAGGCTTAGGAAGCACTACCTCTGTGACTGTTGTCAGGTGGTGGGAAGGCCACCAATATCACCCGTTCACACAGGTAGTGCTTCCGAGTCCTTGCCCAGGCGTTGTCAGTTGTGACACCACAGTGTGTACCGCACCGCCGTGCAATGTAGGTCTGACAGCTGAGCTTGGAGGACACTTTGACAGAGGGTGCAGGAGTGCTATGTCAAAATGTCATCCACGCTCCGCTGTCAGGTCTACACTACGTGGAGCTCATGTGTACGCTGGCCTTACCTTTTCCGTACGGCCTGGAAGGCTTAGCAAGCACTACCTCTGTGACTGTTGTCAGGTGGCAGGAAGGCCACCAATATCACCCGGTCACACAGGTAGCGCTTCCGAGTCCTTGCCCAGGCGTTGTCAGTTGTGACACCACAGTGTGTACCGCACCACCGTGCAATGTAGGCCTGACAGCTGAGAGGTAACGGCAGTCTTGAATAGGGTTTGTACACTCTTTGTTAAACTGCACTCACCGCTCACTTTCCATTGCCTACAATGCATTGCGTTACTGTTATCACAGGTGTCATCTGTCAGTTTGGTGTAACAAAGTCACGGTAAGCAGTACCTTGGTCCCAGTATCTTTTGTGTAGAAATGTCTAACACATATCTTCCTTCAACTGGGGTAGGGCTTCCAAGGTCTTACAGACCCTGTGAGTGGTGACAACGTGGTTGTACATTAACACCATGTAATGGAGGTGTGACACTTGAGTGGTTGCGGACTATTTTGACCGCGAGGTCCGTGGCCCTTGTCAGACCGTTTTTGTCCAAATTTTTCTTTTTTTGGATGTTTTGTATCTTTCAGCGTGTTTTTTTGTGTGTGTTCTGTTTAGGGGATTCCGGTTATCCATGCCTACCTTGGTTGTTCACACCAGTGCTCCGTCCAACTAGCGCAGCAGAACTGAAGTACAATGTTGCTCACAAGAAAACTTGCGTTGTCATCGAAAGAACATTCAGTGTTTTGAAGGGATGTTTCAGGGCCATCTCTCTGTCCGGTGGCTACCTAAAATATTCCCCAGCAAAAGTGGCAGATATATTCCTAGCATGTTGTGTATTACACCAGTGTTTCTCAACATTTCATTGGTATGTACCCCTTTTAAAACCCTGTACTCACCAAGTACCCCCTAGTGTAGTAAACATTATCACAAGTACCCCTCGACAAATCTATATTTAATCATAGTACATGATAATTGGTTTTAAACAATTTCAAGCATTTACTATTGCTTTTTATTAACTAAAATGCTAATTTGGTGCTGTTTAAATAAGATTTATCAACTTCTAAAACTCTAAATTTGTTGTTTTTGGGTAAGTATGTCAAGTCCAAGTACCCCTGGAACCATCAGAAGTACCCCCTGGGGTACGCGTACCACATGTTGAGAACCTAGGTATTACACAACATTGCTAGGAAAGAAGGACTAGAGCTCTGTGATGCCCAGTATGAAACAGAAGAGGATGTTGGTCATGATGTCATTGACTGTGAAATGCCAGGCAATGCTGCTCGCAACCAATTCATTCACAACTTCTTTGCTTGTAAGTATTATTGTGAACTGATGAACAAATACATTTTGCAAACCAATCAGTATGTATATAAAAATGAAAACCAATTTCAAGCGTAGAGTGCCACTTTGTAATTGTGAACATGCAACCACAAATCGGTACTCGAATGAAATCCTCTTTTGGATAGAATTGAAAATTTCCATGGTCACTGTATCGATGTACTCCCAAAGTATTTTAAACATTTATACTAGTAGTTGCACAGAAATAACAATTTTCAATTCCTTAAACCAAAAAAATTTTTGTGGGTATGAACTGAATAAAAACTACACTACATTAATGAAAATACGTAATTATTTATTAAAATAAAGTTTGTTATCAAAAAACATAACACGAGTAGTTCTAAATCGAACTGTTAACATTTAACAAAAATCTGCCATTACATCGAACTCTACTGTTCACTAATGCAAATAGAACAAATCACTCAACTTTACTTGGGTCAAATACACATGCTTGTGCGTATCATTGCCAACATCTTGACCCAGCGGTGCGTAACATCTTTTTGATGTAGATTACAGTATACTATAAAATTGTGTACCTTTTCACTACAGGAGAACATTTTAAAGTGATTGTGAGTTGCTTTTTCCATTAAAAAAAAAAAAATTACCTAAGGAGAGTGAAGGGTCAGAGTTTAATATATCCTTCCGTCTCCTCTCCTGGTGCCCTTTATCTTGCGCTGGTTAGCCCCCGGTTCAATCATCCACCTAAAGTGTGTTCTGAGGTCATTGGGAGCAGTGTCGTCCTGAAGTCGTGTGGCTCAATACTGCAGAGGCAGGAGTGTGCTAGAGAGCACGCTTGCGCATGCGCAGTACAGGGCCGCCCTTCTTCAGAAGCATGCGGGCTCGTAGAAGACTTCTGAAGCCTCTTTTGGCTGGTTAGAACAGTATAGTAAAAAATGTTTCCCAAATACTGACAATTGACGAACCACCGCTGCAGTGAGGTGACCACGAGAGGAGCAGGAAGGCACTATAGGACCTATGACCCTTACCTCTCCTTATCTACAATTTTTTTTTAAACAGCTGACCCAATTCACTGTCATAATGATTTTCAAGGCGATCTAAACTGAAATGTGTCGTTATGAGATAGACATGTGTATGTACTGTGAAATCTGGAAATTTATGGTATGTGTTGCGATGAAACCATCTGGACTCACATTGTAATCGAGTAACATGCAAGCAGCGTAAAGAAGTACATTTCCTTTTATGAGTATTGTACTTTTCAATTCACTGGTTTATGAAAGTAATTAGCAGTGTGAAAACATTTTTTAATGAAGGTCAAAGTTTTAAAACTGTCTTTCCACGTCTGTAATGAGTCAGCTGCTTGCACACACTATATTACATGTTTTCACAAACACTAAACCTTAAAAAAAGGGACAAAAAAACATGCACATTTGTGCTAGGCCCTGTACAGATACATGTCTATTTAGAAACCGGTGGTTTACCTCATTTTGTTAATTTTTATTCCAAAAATTGTGTTTTGGGAATATAAGCACTCTCGGGAATACAAATGCAACTGTACCAAAGAGATACGTTATCCATAAAGTATGCATGTTGACGTAAATGTAGATTAACACTGTGAATTTGTGTAATGGCAAATACTTTCTATGTTACTAAAATTTGTCTTTCTCCCAACAGGAACACAACAATGCTGGAACAGCGTCTTACTACCAACTGCCATCAACTTTGAATCCACTATTAATGTAGATTTGGATGTACATGAGATTATTTGTCCTTGGAAATTATTTTCATTACTTGTTGTTACGGTTGATGGATCAAATTCTTTTGTGGGAAACAAAAGTTTGTTTGCAAGACTGCTTTATAACCTATAAAAGTAATCCAGAGAAACTCTTGAAGTAATCCGTTCAGGACAGATTGTTTTTGGATAATTTTATCCATAAAAAAAAAAGGAAACAAAGAATAATTTGTGTATGCATTATTGTTCTAAATCAGATCTACATTATTTAGAATTAACGGTATTGTTTTTGGATAAAGCAATGTAAACCACTTTTGTCGGTGTACTTCCTGCCACACTACGTAGATTAGTCGAAATATAAAATATATGAGAAAGTAGTAGGATGAGGGTTCCAGTAAGTTTACGTTACTTCTCTACTAGTTGTCAATATTGGCCAAAAGTCTACTAAATTATCATCAAATGCTCGATTCTGCGAGTTCGAGGCTGATGAGAATAATGTAAATGTTATCCCGACAGTATTGGATGCTGAAGAGTAAAGAACACGTAGTGCAATGCATGTCACTGTTTTTTTTAACTGAATATATGGCAGTATATGAATACATACTTATAGAATGTTGTCAACAACCAGCAACTAAACGGCGTGTAAGCATTTATGAATATATCATGCTTGGATTTTAGATTTCTATTGAACATAACAATACCTTGGTTTAGTTGCTGGCTTTCAATACTCCTACGTACAAAACAATCCACCACCGTAAGGATAATTGTTACAGCACCCTTATCAACTTTAACAAAATTGGAAGGTCCACGTAAAAAAAAAAAAATTCACTTAGCTGGGGCTTTTACCAGTCCCATGTAGCCATCCTGTGCCCTCATAGTCACTCACCGCTGCTCCCCCCGCTGGCAGCTTGCCGAACTCGGAGCTCAGCGGTCCGTATTGCGTACATTTTTAATCATTCTCACTACTGTCGGAATTTTTTGACACATACATTTTTATGGGTTATAGGTTCCATGCTTAACAAAGTTACGCATTGAACCACTCATGCTTATAAATGGATGTGTCAATCTTCCGATACTAAGGGTTATGTGTAAAAATGTACGCAATGCGGCCCACCGACCGCCCAGGTCGTCAAGCTGCCAGTGTGGTACTGGAGCAGCAGTGAGTGACGAGGGCACAGGATGCCTACTTGGGGCTGGAGAAGCCCCAGGTAAGTGAAACATATTTTTATTTTACGTGAACCTTCCCTTTAACGAAAAGTACAGTTTACAGAATTCTATAACTGACTGCTCACCAAACCTTTTTTTTTGGATGGGATATTGGCAACCAAAATTAAGAAATTCTTTGGTTAACTGCAGCTCTCATCTATTATTGTCTCATCTGTTTTATTTTTTAGGTGCATGTTGACCTGTTGAGTGCCCGACAAGTACTGTGCACATATGGAATATAAATAATATCTATTAAAGAAAACCCGAGGTGGGATTTCATTATGTTAGTGGGGCACAGAGGCTGGTTGTGCACACTAACCCCAGCCTCTGTTGCCCCATGGTGTGCCTCCATGTCCCCCCTGTGCGCCGCTATAGCCCCCGCAGTGCTGACGACACGCAGCGCGTCGCCAGCACAATTTTTACCTATGACGTGTCTACCCGCCCGCGTCCCTTCCCCCCCGGTGATTGGAGGGAAGGGATGCGGGTGGGTAGCGCCGATACAGAGGAGGCGGGGGAGAGGCGCTGACTGACAACGCATAGGTAAAAATTTTGCTGTCGACACGCTGTGTGTCGTTAGCACTGCGTAGGGGATACCGGCGCGCAGAGGGGTCCTGGAGGCACACCATGGGTCAACAGAGGCTGGTATTAGTGTGCCCAACCAGCCTCTGTGCTCCACTAACATGATGATATCCCAACTCTGGTTCTCTTTAAATTACTTTTTCTTCCAATACAATTTACTCATCCATGAAATGTATTTCTGATCTGCAATCAACGGAAAGAGAACACAAAATAACATGTAACGTTTTACCGTGCTTTTTTAAAGCAGTGATGTGTTGATAGCTTTTGCGAATTGTTGTATTAGTTTCGGAAAAATGAAACAACAATTCACAAAGGTAATGTTAGACTTAAATGTTACAAACTGTAAACATGGTTTTGTAGCTCTTAAACAACGGTACAATTAGGGATAGGAAACGTTACCACTGTCTTGGCTTTCATTCACATTGCTATGAAGATATTGGCCATGACCAACGGGTTGGTTGGACAGAAGCATTAGTTTTTGTTCTCTGTATAGTTTAGTAGAAACATAGTATTCCCTTTGAATGTCATTACCTATGTCAATCGCTCGACGAATACCTACCAAATGTTGCACAACATCTTTCAACGATTGTTCAATTTCTTGAGTAGTCAGACAAGTATTACTGAAATTGTGATTGAAGACCAAGAAGATGGTTGATGATAGAATCTAAACGTTGCATATGCTCCCGTCTCTGTTGTTGCTGAGCCTCATGGATCCGGTCAGATTGTTCTTTGTAGAATAAGTACTGCTCTCTGTCCATGTTCCTAGTACGGCATGTTGTTGGATTTCGTTTAGATAGATTTACAGGTCTGGATTCAGTAAGTGTAGCGGCAGAACTGTTTGACCTTGCTGCTTGAGAAGGCACAGGATTTCCCGAAATATTGGCAGTTTCTTGGGTTGTTAAAGTTTCATTTTCTTGTAGTGCATTTGCATCGTCAGTATTATCAATAGGCTCAAGAGTTAGTTCAATAGATCCATCTTCTGGAACATCTGGAATTGTTACTCCAAACTCATGATCACTTCTTTCACTAAACAAAAGCATTGATTCCAGTGGTGGTGGTTGTACAATTTGTGGTGGCTCATCTACAATTAGGAACGAAAAAATGTTTATGTTACAAACAGTTAAAACAATTTGCTTTTCAAGGAAAGGAGAAGAGTACAACAGGGGAAAACAAATAGTAATTTCACCATTGCTAAATGAAATGTAATGATACTTTGCACACTGTGTGCATGTGTTTTTATTTCCTATGAAAACCAGAAATCTTAAAGTAAGGGGGAACCTACCTAATCAAACCTATACTGCTCAGCACCTACCTATATAACCTGTATTGGATGCAACTACCTACCTAGCCTATACTGTGGGCAACTATTCTGACTCCCTAGCTAAGCTGTACTGGGGGCACCTAACTATCTAACCTATACCAGGGGCACCTGCCTATGTAACCTATGCTGGTCGCAGGGGCGTAACAATAGACCCTGCAAGGGATGCAGCTGCAGGTGGGGCCCAGAAGCCACAGGTGGCCCCATCCTGAGAGACAGATAACTAAGGGCATGGAGAAAAAACTCTCTGCTCTCTGCACAATTGTTTTAATTACTGCATCTGCTCAGCCACTGATAAGAAAATCATACAAAGTTTTGCAGACAAAGATGTGTAGACCGTCCCTATTCAGTGCACAGCAGGCTGTTCTGTACAGCGCCCTGCCGCCAGATTGGCAGGAGGGGGCCCCATCTAAATTTTCGCAGAGGAGCCCAGTGATTTCTAGTTCCGCCCCTGGCTGGTCGCAACTATACCCGCTACCTACACTGGAGGCACCTACCTGGCTAACCTATACTGGGGACAACTGTACTGGGGCACCTACGCCTGGCTACCTATACTATGCCTGGCTAACTATACTGGGGGGACCTATAGCTGGCTACCTATACTGAGTGCAACTAGACCTGGCTAACATATACTACGCGCAAAGATGTGACATCAAACAACAGGCAAAAAAACAACAAATATACTTACTTTCAGAGTCACGATCCACATCGAATGCTTTCTCTATACCGGTAATGGAATCTGGATCAATCCTGGGTATGAGTAATTTTTCATATTCTCTGTAATAAATTGTTCTTCCCAGTCCTCCAGTCTTTTTGCTGAAAATCAATTCAGACGTAACAAAATCAACACAAAATATACCAAATCCATGGTAATAGTTCACTAAAGTAGTAGTACAAAAGATATACCTTTCTGTTACTTCTTCAGACATTTTCTTGCGTACATCAGCTTTAATGTCTTGGAATCGTTTAACATTATCGAGATCACGTGGAGTTGTACTAACACTGTTAACCGCTTGAAGAATGTCTGTCCACATGGTATCGGTGTGTGATAAATCTTTTCCCACCAAACGGTCATACACTGTAAGTATCTGTTCTATTAACACCAGATTTTCATCAAAAGAAAAACGGGCCTTTCTTTTTCTCTGTGTAGGTTCTTGAGCTTTTTTCTTAGCCTGGCTTGGTGAAACTTCTTCAATGGAACTTTCTTGGTCACTTGGTTCTTCTGTACGTTGCCTTTTCTTATTTTTTTTTTTCTGTTTTCCTTTAGTGTTACTACTTTCTCCACCATACCTTTTCTGATTAAATTCGTCCGATCCGAACCACTCTTCCGTTGCTTCATTATTTTTCTTCGAGCTCTATTGGTAATTAAGGGAATATTCCCGATTTAAATATTTTTCAGCCACAATCAAAATGTACAGCCTTAGCACAAACAACTGTTGTGTGACAACTGCATGCATTTAAATAAATAAGCTTAAAGCCAATCCTAACAATTTTGAATCTTTGAAGAACACCTTTCATGTACATGAAAGTTATTATTAGTTTGTACAATTGTAAAGTAGACTGAAAACGATTAACAAATGCCGTGAACATTCATTTGTGTAACAACAGTACTATAGTCCTAATTAGTAAACTATCATAACGCCTTACGACATCTTTAATTGGAAGTATAGCAACGACCCACATTACCATCACTATACGCATGTAATAAGTGCATCAGCCCATGGGACATGCTGTTCTATCGTCAACCCCCAATCCCCCCCCCAACCAGCCATGTTTACTTGTCAATGTGTTGCTACATTCTTTCATAAAAAAAATTCCAGGCAAAAATAATTATGCAGCTTCGCAATGATACTGAGCAAAACGTAGGAATACATAGCGAAGAAAAATGAGCAATCTTGCCTTTAAAACACATCCACAGAGATGGTTCATTCTAAGCAATGGACGCGGTGATGGAAAATGTTATGAGAAAACATTTTGTACAAACCTGAACTTGAGAGAATTTTCGTATCTGTCGCATATATTTTAGTTGTCTTTAAAGTTATACTACAATCATTTGTCCTGTACTAACCCTTGATTGGTCATCTTTTCGCTGGTGAGAATTCCCTGTACTTTCTTCTCTGGTAGTGTTCCCGTGTCTTTCACCATGTTTTTCCTTTTTGCCATGTTTACCATCTGTACGTGTAGAAGAGTGTGGTGTTGACGGTTGTGAGGCCTGTTGAAATGTAAACAGTGAAATCTAAAAAGATATTCTTCAAAATTACACAATACAGCAGTACATCAGTATCACTAAAGTCTGTTACCGTTGATGGAAGGGAGTTACGATGAGTCCGTTCTAATAACTTTTCTGTATGTATTTTTTTTCGGTTACTCTGTTAAATAATAAACAATCAATTATACATTTATTTCACACCACGTTCACAATTAAACATTCCATCCCAGTAGCACATAAGTAATCAGTGAATCCAATTTTACTGTATTACTTCAAGTGTCATGAACACATTTGCATACAATTGGAACAAAGCTGGAATAGATTGTCGATGCTTTTATTAACTAGCAGGTGAACTCTGTATTGTGATTGCATGTAAATAGCGTCATACATTACTGTTTTCTAGCATTTTTTGGAAATGTGAAATTGATGCGTCACCATAATCTTTATCAATCTATAAACTTTAGCAACGAATTTCAACTAAAAGCAAAACTGTCACCATATAAAAATAAAATGCAACCACAAGTGGACAGAGTGCACTAAGTGCTGTAGATGCTAACCATGCATTTTACATGTGCAGACCTTTCTATACTTTTACCGTTTGTAATTTTCACCAATTATAGGAGCACTGGACCTAGTAGAAAACTGTTTAAAAAAGTTACCATCATTCAACTGTTTGTAACTGGCATATATTACTCCACTTTTATGTATATTCCCAGCATAACTGCTTAGCATCACAAACCCTATGATTAATTGTTTCCAAGCTTGCCTGAGGAGACTAAGGTACTTGAGCATAACATAGAATTTGTTATTAGACACCTCAGTAGGAAAGTGTCCGAAGACTCAGGGATGAGGGCAGCTAATGAATAAACAAAAAGCAAGAGAAGGGGTGATTGAAAAAAAAAAAAAAATATGGTAAGAGGTGTTAC
Source organism: Hyperolius riggenbachi (assembly GCF_040937935.1). NCBI lineage: Eukaryota > Metazoa > Chordata > Amphibia > Anura > Hyperoliidae > Hyperolius > Hyperolius riggenbachi. Next base: position 222,331,931 of record NC_090652.1, on the reverse strand, counting down.
TATGTTAATATGGTAGGAGGACCTTAGCAAGATGGCCACTACCTACAATAGAATTTTCTGGTTTTCTTTTACATCATTCACAGGAATGATTACTTGGACAGCACGATACTTTGGTTTGGTAAGTAGAAGTAATATTTATCTAATTACATAGGTTTTTTTACTTGTAGTTTGCAATGAGTGTCGTTTGTTAGTTTTGATAAAACAGATAAACCAAGTAAAGGGGTGACACGTGTTTACTTACACCATTGTGCTTTCCTTAAAGGATACCCGAAGTGACATGTGACATGATGAGACAGACATGTGTAGGTACAGTGCCTAGCACACCAAAAAATATGTAGGGTTCTTTTTTTTCATTCTCTGCCTGAAAGAATTCAATATCAGGTATGTAAGTGGCTGACTCTTTCCTGACTCAGACAAGAACGAGTACAGTGTGACCCTCACTGATAAGAAATTCCCCTCTTTTATATCTTTCTTGCTCTCAAAAGCCATTTTATGTTAGGAAAGTGTTTTAAATACTGAATTTCTTATCTGTAAGGGTCACACTGTAGTCACTTCCTGTCTGAGTAAGGATGGAGTCAGCTACTTGCATACCTGTTTTCGAAGTCTTTCAGGCAGAGAAAGATAAAAAGGAACACAACGTCATTTGTGTGCTAGACACTGTACGTACACATGTCTATCTCATCATGTCACATGTCACTTCAAGTATCCTTTAAAGCAATCTCAGATGATCCTGGTCATTGTTGCGAATGAACGTGACGTGCAGATGCTTACAAATACACTTACATGTGCATGATCCATGATGTCCTGCCTGTCCCTACTCACCACATAACATGCCACCCAAACTGCGAATGACACCCTCCCCCGCCGAACTGCACATGACACCCTGCCCCCACATACTGCACATGACACCCTGTTCCCACAAACTGCACATGACACCCTACCCCCACTAAACGGCACGACACCCTGCCCCGTCCCTCAAGCAAGTTATTAACATCAATAGCATTTGGCACCCATGACTCCCGGATTAATGGGCGACTCGGAAGTGAGGAATAAATTGTACCAGAGGCGGAAGAATTTGGATCAAACTTCTTCTGCCTCAGTTACAAATTATTTTGAATAACGGGCCGTGCATTACCCAGGGGGCCATGGGTGCCACAGCTTAAACAGATGCAGTGGCATGACAGTAATGACAGTAGAACAGACGTGGGGACAAGGTACAACAGACAGGAACACAGTACAACAGACGGTACTCAAGACAGGGGGCATACAACCGGCAACATTTTTGGTATTCGGACCATAAGACAGAGTGCCTTTCCCCCCCATTTGTAGCGGAGAAAAATTGCGTCTTATGGTATGAAAAACACGGTAAAATAAACGTTGTTGTTCTATGGAAATTACCATTTATTATTACAAAACAAGTGTACTCTTAACAACACTATTAACAGAAGTGTATACCTGCTCTCTTGATGTACTATGCTCAGATGAATGATTTGGAATCCTCTTCGAACTTCCCAAATGTTTCTCAGATTTCTTAGACCCATGACTTGTACTCGGTTGCATGTCAATTGACTGTGAATTTAAAATAAAGAATATTTTCAAAAAATAGCCATAATTTCGACTACACAAAATAAAAGGTATATAATCAAAAAAGACCACATTTACTTACGGTAAAGTCTTTTCCAGTAGTCTGAAGGACAGCACCCCTTCTTGAGACTTGTCTCTCCACCCCACCGCTGGACAGGAAGCTAAAAGATAAAAATTTGCATAGCAGATATGCGGCAGCATAAATACCCCCCAGCTCACCTAGAGCCCTCAGTTATAAAAAGATTATATGGACGTATGCATACAACAAAAACAAAACCATATGTATATTTACCTTAATATTTCCCACACAGGGTGGGTCGCAGGGGTGCTGTCCTTCAGACTACTGGAAAAGACTTTACCGTAAGTAAATGTGGTCTTTCCCAGGACGTCTATCAGGACAGCACCCCTTCTTGAGAGATAGACAAGATGAAATCTTAGGGTGGGACCACTGCTTGAAGAACCCTTCTGCCAAAACTTAAGTCTGCACTGGATAAGACATTAAGCCTGTAGTGTCTGACAAAAGTATTTTGGCTGGACCAGGTGGCCGCTCTGCAGATCTGTTCGATGGATGCACCAGCCCTCTCTGCCCAGGATGTGGAAACACCCCTTGTTGAATGAGCTTTGATTGGAGTAGAAAGTAATTTACCCTGGGATTTGTAAGATGTAGTAATAGCTTCTTTAATCCATCTGGCCAATGTAGCTTTGGAGGCCTGTCTCCCCCTAGATATTCCTCCATACAGTATCAACATTGAATCAGATTTCCTCCATTCCCTAGTTCTTTCAAGGTAATGAATCACACATCTTCTTACATCTAGACAGTGTAGACGTCTTTCCTTCTCATTGGTTGGATTAGCACAAAAGGAAGGTAAAAATATCTCCTGGGATCTGTGGAATTTAGATACCACTTTAGGGAGAAATGCGTTGTCTAACTTTAGTGTAATTCGATCGTCTGCAATAATACAATACGGTTCTTGAATTGACAAAGCCTGAATTTCACCAATTCTCCTGGCTGATGTGATGGCTAACAAAAAGGTGGTTTTTAAAGAAAGAAATTTGTCGGATATTTCCTTTATGGGTTCGAAAGGTGGTTCACACATAGCCTGGAGAACAGTATTTAAGTCCCATGAGGGAATTCGAGAACGAACTAATGGCCGAATTCTCTTCAGAGCCTGGAAAAATCTGATAAAGTATTCTTCTGCCGCCAGTCTCCTTTCCAAGAAGACACTGATTGCCGATGTCTGAACCTTCAAGGTACTGACACTTAATCCTTTCTGTAATCCCTGTTGAAGAAACTCAAGCACTGACGTAGATAAAGATAAATCTAAAGATTTCTCTTTACACCAATTCAGATACACTGTCCATGTCTTATTATAAATATCCCTGGTTACCTTTTTACGACATTGTATCAGGGTTTCGGATAATTTATCCGAGAATCCTCTAGCCTTCAAGATTTTCCACTCAGCCTCCATGCTGTAAGGTGAAGAAGTTGAAGGTTTGGGTGAAAGGCTATGCCCTGCTGTAGTAGATCCTGTCGACTCTGAAGAGTAATTGGCTGACCTACTGTCAATTTCTGTAACAAAGTGAACCACGGTCTCTTCGGCCAGGAGGGGGCTATCAGGATCATTTGAGCTTGATCCTGTACAACCTTGTTCAGAACCTGTGGAATGAGTGATATTGGGGGAAAACTGTACATCAACTGTGTTCCCCAATTTATTGAAAAAGCATCCACTGCCCAAGGTTTGTCTAGGGGACATAGTGAGCAGAACCTCTGACACTTGGCATTGTCCTTGTTGGCAAAGAGGTCCACTTCCGGGGACCCCCATTGATCCTTGATCTCTTGAAAAACTGATGGATTTAGGGACCACTCGTCCTGTTTCAGAGGGGACCTGCTTAAGAAGTCTGCCAACTGGTTGGCTGTACCCTTTAGATGTCGGGCCTTTAAGGACATTAAATTCCTTTCTGCCCAATTTAGGATTTGTCTGGTTTGGGACCACAATTAATGAACTTCTCGTTCCTCCCTGACGATTCAGATAAGCTACCACGCTGCTGTTGTCTGACCTTATCAGCACATGACACTGTCTTATGTCCTGACTGAAGTTTTGTAGCGCCAACCAAACAGCCTGAAGCTCCCTGCTGTTCGATGACCTGGTTCTCATCCTTTTGGACCATTGTCCCTGAGCTGGACGACCATCCATGTGTGCTCCCCAACCCCATAGACTGGCGTCCGTTGTTATCACTAACTGAGATGGATAATGCCACAGCCGACCTTCTGATAGATGAGTGAGATCTTGCCACCACATGAGTGAGACCTTTACACTGTAGGGAATGAACACCTTCTTGTCCAGAAGTTTTATATCCCTGTTCCATTTTGTCAGAATCCAAATTTGCAAGGTCCTGGCATGGAATTGACCCCACTGAATGGCCGGAAAGGCAGAAGTTAGGAGTCCCAGAACCGCCATTGCTTTTCTGAGGGAAATGTAGTGGGCCTGCTGGAAAGAAGAAACAGTATTAAGTATTGCAGAAACCTTCCTCTCTGGTAATAAAAGGCTTTCATTAGTAGTGGAAATATTGAACCCTAAAAATTCCATGAGCTGAGAAGGAATTAGGGATGATTTGGAGTAGTTAATAAGCCATCCAATTGACTGCAAAAATTCCATAGTGGATTCTACCTGTAGTAACACTGAGTCTCTAGATTGCCCCCAAATCAATAAATCATCCAGATAACTAAGAACAGATATGGACCTGTCCCTGATAACTGCTAATACTTCTGACAAAATCTTTGTGAAGAGCCAAGGAGCAGAAGAAATTCCGAAAGGTAGAGCATTAAACTGGAAGTGTCTTACCTTTCCCTCCAGGTGCACCGCAAATCTGAGAAACTGTTGTGAATTCAGATGAATTGGAACATGCAGATATGCATCCTTTAAGTCCAGGGATGCCAGGAAACAATCTTTCTGTAAGAGAGTTATCACAGAGTAAATATTGTCCATTCGAAATCTTCTGTATCTTATTGATTTGTTTAGTTCCTTTAGATTCAGGATAAATCGAAACTCTCCCTGAGGTTTCTTTACCAGGAAAACTGGGGAGTAAAATCCCAATCCCTGTTGACATTTTGGAACATCCCTGATCACTCTCTTGTGTAGCAGAGAGTATATTTCCTTTTCCAATGCTAGACGCTGTACAATGTCTTCTGGAATTGGGCAAACAAGAAATTTTTGAGGAGGTGTCTGCGAGAACTCTATGCTGTATCCCTCTAGAATTATTTTTAATAGCCACTGATTTTGAAAGGTTTCTTGCCATGTCTCGTAAAAGTGGGTAAGCCTTCCCCCCACTGGGATGCTGGCGTCATTGTTTATTAGCCTGGGTAGAAGAATGGGTGGCAAAGACTGGTTTACCCTTCTGTACTTTATAAGGGGCCCATCTTTTCTCTCCACCTCTCCTGGTAGGGGCCTTATTATCAGACTCTGACTTTGTGTTGGCACGAAAGGGACGTTTAGAAGGAAAAACTCTCCTCTTAACAGGAAGTTCTTCTTGACGTCAGCAGTTCTGTCTAATGTCTCATCTAATTTAGACCCGAATAAGAATTCTCCCTCGCAAGGAATTCCACATAGTTTGGCTTTGGAGGAATTGTCTCCCCTCCATGTTTTGACCCAAACACCACGCCTGGCTGAGTTGACTAATGCAGTAGTCCTAGCAGTAAGTTTCACTGTGTCGTCTGCTGCATCAGTCATATAATTAGTGGCATTAAATAGGTTAGGAAAATCCTGTAAGATTTCCTCCCTAGGTACTCCCGTGGCAATTTTATTTTGAGTCTCTATTAACCAGGTTTTAAGGGATCTACCTACAGCTGTAGACGCCACGGCGGGTTTGAATGTAAGTGAGGAGGACTCCCATGCTCTTCTCAAAAGATTATCGGTCTTTTTGTCTATAGGGTCTTTGAGGTGCCCGAAATCCTCAAAGAGTAAATCTGTATTCTTTGAAACTCTAGACAAAGCTGGATCAAGCTTCGGAGAGGGACCCCAGAATTTCTGATCCTCAACGGTAAAAGGATACCGCCTGTTAAGGGTCCTTGGCCAAAAAAGCCCGTTTCTCAGGGTTATCCCACTCCTTTCTTATCATATTTTTTAGGGAAGAATGAACCGGGATAACTGAGGAATGAGGATCAGATAGACTCTCATACATTTGATCCAACTGTGATAGAGACTTCTTCTCTGACTCAATGCCCATAGTATTATGCATGGCAGCTAATAGATCATTAATAAGATCAGGTGAAAAAGCAAATTTTTGATTTTTCCCCGATTTCTCTCTTTCCTCATCCTCAGAAATTTCCTCGAAGGATGAAATTCCTAATTCTCCCTCAGATAATTCGGATGCTATCGATTCCTCAGCCCTTCTCTTCCTAGAAACTGGTGCCGGATTTAAGGAGACTAGAGGGGATCCTGGAGGAGGATTAGGGTCCTCAGGCCCCTGGATACAGGATGATGATGATGCTATGGCGGAATCCTTGATTTCCTTAATAGCTGTGGTCATTTCTGATCTCATCCATCCCATTAGATCCTTAAATATCACAGGAGATTCATTTTTCACTATTTTATCTGTACAATGGTGACATAATTTCCGACTTGAGGACATCTTTGTATTGCATAATGGACATTTCTTTTCCCCTTTAGAAGAAGATGTAGAAGCAGATGCAGATGATGATGAATGATGCTGGGAACTTGATTTATCCTTTTTAGGCTAAAATAAAGCAAAATATGGGCTAAATTAGTGAAGCTCTATACAGCAGCATTCAAACCCCATCACACATCTATACCCCCGGTATTAGAGCACCCCTGTGCCGCTTACCAGAGAGGGTTCAGCGCCAGACTCAGCAGATAGCAGTGGAGTAGGGCCTGTAGCGTCCTCCATGTTGCCAAAGGGTGGGAACATGTACTGCTAATTATTTAAATAGTGTTGGGTAATTACCTTATCTCCATCCAGGTGCGCCGAATTGCCCCTGCAAATGACGCTCCTACTTCCGGTCACGCGGGACGCAGCGCGTGACGCACTTCCGGTACACGGGCGGAATTTCCTTTGCGCGCCCATGCGCGTATATAGGTGCTGCCAAGTTGGGAGAAGCCTCCTCCACGCTGTCCGGGCTGCACGCCGGCTCCCCTGACCAGCTCCAGCTACAGCCCGCAACACCGCTGCCCCTGCCGCCTGACAATGATGGCACCGCGGAGGATCCCCTGCGCTCCGTCCAGGACAGAAAAACAACTGAGGGCTCTAGGTGAGCTGGGGGGTATTTATGCTGCCGCATATCTGCTATGCAAATTTTTATCTTTTAGCTTCCTGTCCAGCGGTGGGGTGGAGAGACAAGTCTCAAGAAGGGGTGCTGTCCTGATAGACGTCCTGGGAAACATAAGCATTTACGCGAGAAGATGATTGAGACATCTCTGTAGACCGATGAAATGGAATATCCTGACTTTCAATTTGTGTTAGATCATCCTACAAAATAAATTATTTCATTTATTTCAATATCTACTTATGACATTATACAGTACTACAAAATACCAAAAACCTACATCTATTTGTTCTTCTGAATCGGATGGGTCAGGTGTATTGATTGGACTTTCAACCTAAAATTAACAACAAAACAAGGGTCATTAACAAACATCACAAAGAGAGCAATTACCATTATGACAGGGTGAATGACCGTTGTATGAAGGAGAGTAAGGTTGTGTGTGGATGAGTCAAGAGTGTCAGAGGATATGAGAGTATCAGGGAGTGTGTAAGAAGATTAGTGTACATTGTGAAATAGTTATTTCAGAGTGTAAGAGGGAGAATAAGGGTGTAAGAGGGTGAGTGATGGTGTATGAGGGTGAATAAGGGTGTAAGAGGATGAGTGAAGAGTGTGAGAGAGTGAGTAAAGAGTGTAAGAGGGTGAGTGTGGGTGTGAGGGGGTGAGTGAGGGTGTAAGAGGGAGAATAAGGGTGTAAGAGGGTGAGTGAGGGTGTATGAGGGTGAATAAGGGTGTAAGAGGATGAGTGAAGAGTGTGAGAGAGTGAGTAATAAGTGTAAGAGGGTGAGTGTGGGTGTGAGGGGGTGAGTGAGGGTGTAAGAGGGAGAATAAGGGTGTAAGAGGGTGAGTGAGGGTGTATGAGGGTGAATAAGGGTGTAAGAAGATGAGTGAAGAGTGTGAGAGAGTGAGTAAAGAGTGTAAGAAGGTGAGTGTGGGTGTGAGGGGGTGAATGAGGGTGTAAGAGGGAGAATAAGGGTGTAAGAGGGTGAGTGAGGGTGAATAAGGGTGTAAGAGGATGAGTGAGTAAAGAGTGTAAGAGGGTGAGTGAGGATGTAAGAGGGTGAGTGAGGATGTGAGGGGTGAGTGAGGGTGTAAGTGGGTGAATAAGGGTGTAAGAGGGTGAGTGAAGAGTGTGAGAGAGTGAGTAAATAGTGTAAGAGGGTGAGTGTGGGTGTGAGGGGGTGAGTGTGGGTGTGAGGGGGTGAATGAGGGTGTAAGAGGGAGAATAAGGGTGTAAGAGGGTGAGTGAGGGTGAATAAGGGTGTAAGAGGATGAGTGAAGAGTGTGAGAGAGTGAGTAAAGAGTGTAAGAGGGTGAGTGAGGATGTAAGAGGGTTACTGAGGGGGTGAGTGAGGGTGTGGGAGGGTGAGTGAGGGTGTAAGAGGGTGAGTGAGGGTGTAAGAGGGTGAGTGAAGAGTGCGAGAGGGTGAGTGAGGATGTAAGAGGGTGAATAAGAGTGTAAGAAGGTGAATAAGGGTGTAAGAGGGAGAATAAAGGTGTAAGAGGGTGAGTGATGGTGTATGAGGGTGAATAAGGGTGTAAGAGGATGAGTGAAGAGTGTGAGAGAGTGAGTAAATAGTGTAAGAGGGTGAGTGAGGATGTAAGAGGGTGAGTGAGGATGTGAGGGGGTGAGTGAGGGTGTAAGAGGGAGAATAAGGGTGTAAGAGGGTGAGTGATGGTGTATGAGGGTGAATAAGGGTGTAAGAGGATGAGTGAAGAGTGTGAGAGAGTGAGTAAAGAGTGTAAGAGGGTGAGTGTGGGTGTGAGTGAGGGTGTAAGAGGGAGAATAAGGGTGTAAGAGGGTGAGTGATGGTGTATGAGGGTGAATAAGGGTGTAAGAGGATGAGTGAAGAGTGTGAGAGAGTGAGTAAAGAGTGTAAGAGGGTGAGTGTGGGTGAATGAGGGTGTAAGAGGGAGCATAAGGGTGTAAGAGGGTGAGTGAGGGTGAATAAGGGTGTAAGAGGATGAGTGAAGAGTGTGAGAGAGTGAGTAGAGAGTGTAAGAGGGTGAGTGAGGATGTAAGAGGGTGACTGAGGGGGTGAGTGAGGGTGTGGGAGGATGAGTGAGGGTGTAAGAGGTTGAATAAGGTTGTAAGAGGATGAGTGAAGAGTGTGAGAGACTGAGTAAATAGTGTAAGAGGGTGAGTGAGGATGTAAGAGGGTGAGTGAGGATGTAAGAGGGTGAGTGAGGATGTGAGGGGGTGAGTGAGGGTGTAAGAGGGAGAATAAGAGTGTAAGAGGGTGAGTGATGGTGTATGAGGGTGAATAAGGGTGTAAGAGGATGAGTGAAGAGTGTGAGAGAGTGAGTGAAGAGTGCGAGAGGGTGAGTGAGGATGTAAGAGGGTGAGTGAGGATGTAAGAGGGTGACTGAGGGGGTGAATGAGGGTGTGGGAGGGTGAGTGAAGAGTGTGAGAGAGTGAGTGAAGAGTGCGAGAGGGTGAGTGAGGATGTAAGAGGGTGAATAAGAGTGTAAGAAGGTGAATAAGGGTGTAAGAGGGAGAATAAAGGTGTAAGAGGGTGAGTGATGGTGTATGAGGGTGAATAAGGGTGTAAGAGGATGAGTGAAGAGTGTGAGAGAGTGAGTAAATAGTGTAAGAGGGTGAGTGAGGATGTAAGAGGGTGAGTGAGGATGTGAGGGGGTGAGTGAGGGTGTAAGAGGGAGAATAAGGGTGTAAGAGGGTGAGTGATGGTGTATGAGGGTGAATAAGGGTGTAAGAGGATGAGTGAAGAGTGTGAGAGAGTGAGTAAATAGTATAAGAGGGTGAGTGAAGGATGTAAGAGGGTGAGTGAGGATGTGAGAGGGAGAATAAGGGTGTAAGAGGGTGAGTGAGGGTGTATGAGGGTGAATAAGGGTGTAAGAGGATGAGTGAAGAGTGTGAGAGAGTGAGTAAAGAGTGTAAGAGGGTGAGTGTGGGTGTGAGGGGGTGAATGAGGGTGTAAGAGGGAGAATAAGGGTGTAAGAGGGTGAGTGAGGGTGAATAAGGGTGTAAGAAGATGAGTGAAGAGTGTGAGAGAGTGAGTAAAGAGTTTAAGAGGGTGAGTGAGGATGTAAGAGGGTGAGTGAGGATGTAAGAGGGTGAGTGAGGATGTGAGGGGTGAGTGAGGGTGTAAGAGGGTGAGTGAAGAGTGTGAGAGAAAGAGTAAAGAGTGTAATAGGGTGAGTGAGGATGTAAGAGGGTGACTGAGGGGGTGAGTGAGGGTGTGGGAGGGTGAGTGAGGGTGTAAGAGGGTGAGTGAAGAGTGCGAGAGGGTGAGTGAGGATGTAAGAGGGTGAATAAGAGTGTAAGAAGGTGAATAAGGGTGTAAGAGGGAGAATAAGGGTGTAAGAGGGTGAGTGATGGTGTATGAGGGTGAATAAGGGTGTAAGAGGATGAGTGAAGAGTGTAAGAGGGTGAGTGAGGATGTAAGAGGGTGAGTGAGGATGTAAGAGGGTGAGTGAGGGTGTGAGTGAGGGTGTAAGAGGGAGAATAAGGGTGTAAGAGGGTGAGTGAAGGTGTAAGAGGGTGAATAAGGTTGTAAGAGGACGAGTGAAGAGTGTAAGAGGGTGAGTGAAGAGTGCGAGAGGGTGAGTGAGGATGTAAGAGGGTGAATATGAGTATAAGAAGGTGAGTGAGGGTGTAAGAGGGAGAATAAGGGTGTAAGAGGGTGAGTGAGGGTGTAAGAGGTTAAATAAGGTTGTAAAAGGATGAGTGAAGTGTGAGAGAGTGAGTGAAGAGTGTAAGAGGGTGAGTGAAGATGTAAGAGGGTGAGTGAGGATGTGAGGGGGTAAGTGAGGGTGTAAGAGGGAGAATAAGGGTGTGAGATGGTGAGTGAGGGTGTAAGAGGGTGAATAAGGGTGTAAGAGGGTGAGTGAAGAGTGTGAGAGAGTGAGTGAAGAGTGTGAGAGAGAGAGTGAAGAGTGTAAGCGGGTGTGAGGGTGTAAAATAGACAGAGAGGATCAGTGAATCTGTACAATTATCCGTACTGATGTTATAAGGTCACTACTGGTGTGCTTGAAAACACAGAACAAAAAAATTAAAAACAATCCACATAAGCACGTACAATTAACATGAAGCCACCTACGCAGTTTCTATAAAGTACTATCAGTTACTATAAAGAGGAAACCACCTACACTGTTACTACAATCAGGGCTGTGGAGTCGGTCCAAAAATCCACCGACTCCGACTCCTCAGTTTAGGATTCCACCGACTCCGACTCCACGACTCCGACTCCTCTAATTTGCATATTACAATTTTGTTGATTAAAAGTATATAACATGAAATTCGTCTCTTAACTGCCAACGCTTAGGAATTTTACAAGACAACTGAAGTGAGAAAGATATGTAGACTACTATATTTATTCCCTTTAGGCTAAAACTAGTCCTTGGTAAGAGTACTTGTAAAAGGTACAAACCGGAACAAAGAACATCTATCAGGCCCTAGGCAATGTAAGTGTGGGTACATGTAAGAATGATGTGCAGGTACTCTGCAGGGGAATGAGGAGATTGTAAACAGACAACACCTCTGTGTTCAATGTGCACAGTGGATTCCCTGTAGCTCTGTGGGGAGTGCATATGTAGAGTATAGTACTACTGTGTAACAAAGTAAACCTGAGACAGATGAAATTAAAGTTTTATACATACCTGGGGCTTCCTCCAGCTGCCTTCAGGATAATCAGTCCCTCGTTGTCCTCCTCCACCACCTGGATCTTCTGCTATGAGTCCAGGTACTTGAGCCAGGTATGTATAAAACTTTACTTTTCATCCGTCTCAGTTACCCTTTAATTTGTAGTCACCAAACCAAATTTTAATAACACATCAAATTATTTGATTTCATCAGCAAAGGGAGTGCATACATTTGCATAAATCAGCATCAATGCAGAATTATTTCCATCTCGTTGACCATCTCTATTAGTGAAGTGACACAGCTACACATCAGGCTTTATTCTTACAGCATAGATGTTATTTAGTATATATAAGAGATTCCTGTGTACACATCATATATACAGTCACAATCAGATATGTATATCTGACCTTAAAAATACGGGGACTGCTTTATTGAAGCAGCACAAGTAACTAATTTTGATTGGTTTGTTTTATTTTTGTGGACTAAGCATAGCTATTACTGTATATATACATTATTTTTAATGACTATTATCTGAGAAATAGAACATTTTATCATATTTTCCATTTTATTTACAGTTACAAATTCATTAGGAGTCGGAGTCGGTGCATTTTTTCCCGACTCCGACTCCAGGCACCCAAAATTGCCCGACTCCACGACTCCGACTCCACAGCCCTGAGAAAATACCACCTACGCAGTTACTACAATTGACAATCAACCTACGATATTACTACAAATATACAAGGAACTACGCAAGTTACATTTATTAGAAAAAATATATATACTTACACACGATTGCAGCAGCGCACGGATAGTAGATTTTCTACAGCCGGCCATTACACGGCCTCTGTCCCCGTCTGTCGACTCACTCCGCCTCTCACTTCTCTGGTCTCACGCCCTCTGCCTTCTCACGTCTTCTCTCGGCTGCTCTCCTCCTCTCGGATGTCCGGGCCTCCTGTGGCGCGACAATCCAGGTCACGAGGTGTACAAACCCTGCCTCTTTCACCCACAATGCAGTCTGTTTCTGATATGGATTCGTTGAAATAGCGCACGACGATATATATCGAACCCTTAACGAAGGTATACCGAAGGGTTAGCGAATGCGATCCTTAATTTAGCGAATGCGGAAAATCTGGGATAAAATATTGATGAATTGCAGTCCAGACACGATATTTATCGAATGCGCTATTTTAACGAAAGGACTTCAGTTATCGAATGCGTGTTGATGAATTGAAGCCAATATGAGTAAAAACTGAACTAATTATATTTCTACCATCTCTGCCTGATATAACAATAAATGTTAACACCCCCTATAATTTCAGTTTCCAAAGCATGTTGCTTAGGGGTAATATTTGACTTACCGTACTTTTCGCCGTATAAGACGCACTTTTTCTCCCCAAAAAATGGGGAGAAAAAGTCCCTGCGTGTTATACGGCAAAGGCAGGGAATCCCCGACTTACGAACGCCCGCCGATACGAACCGCGACCCGCCGTCTCCCCGACTGTCCCTGCCTGTGCGTCCTACTGTGGCCTCTCCTCCCCCTCCTTGCTTGCCCCCCTCCTCGTGTCCCCAACGTGTGCGCTCGGGCCCCCCTAATTGAGAAGCGGCAGCTGCTTACCTCCTCCATCTTGCCCGCGGCGATTGAAGACATCCGGCTCCTGTGGGCGGCTTCCTCTAGTGCCGGCTTGTAATGACGCGTCATCGATGACGCATCATTACAAGCCGGCACTAGAGGAAGCCGCCCGACAGAAGCCGGAGGTCTTCAATCGCCGCAGGCAAGATGGAGGAGGTAAGCAGCTGCCGCTTCTCAATTAGAGGGGGACCCGGCGAGAACACAAAGGGGGGGGGGCACGAGGAGGGGGGCAAGCAGGGGGGACCAGGCGATCAAACACGGGGGCCAGACACACATGAGGGACAGAAACCTGGGGGCAGACACATGGGGGACAGAAACCTGGGGGCAGACAGCAACCTGGGGGCAGACACAGGGGGGGCAGACACATGGGGTCAGACAGCTGGGGGCAGACACATGGGGGACAGAAACCTGGGGGCAGACACATGGGGGACAGAACCCTGGTGGCAGACACATGGGGGCAGACAGCTGGGGGACAGAAACCTGGGGGCAGACAGCTGGGGGACAGAAACCTGGGGGCAGACAGCAGGCACATGGGGGCAGACAGCAGGCACATGGGGGCAGACAGCAGGCACATGGGGGCAGACAGCAGGCACATGGGGCAGGCACATGGGGGCAGACAGCAGGACACATGGAGGCAGACAGCAGGACACATGGGGGCAGACAGCAGGCACATGGGGCAGGCACATGGGGGCAGACAGCAGGCACATGGGGGCAGACAGCAGGACACATGGGGGCAGACAGCAGGACACATGGGGGCAGACAGCAGGACACATGGGGGCAGACAGCAGGACACTGGGGGCAGACAGCAGGACACCATTTGGGGGAGGTCATGTACAAGACGCTCCTGAAATATGGACGCACCAGGTTTAGTTTATATCTTTTTTTTCCCTGGATTTTGCCCTCTAAACCTGGGTGCGTCTTATATTCCGGAGCGTCTTATACGGCGCGAAATATGGTATCTCTCGCATGCATTCCTCACATTCACTCCCTAACCAGCTCCTGTCATCTCCAACTCAAAAACATATCTCGCATCCAACTTTTTCTCACTCAGGACACGACTAAAATGTTAGTACGTGCTCTTATAATATCTTGTTTGGACTATTGTTATATATTGCTTTATGGACTACTAACTAACCGACTGGCACCACTCCAGTCTGTACTGAACTTGGCTGCTTATCTCATTCATCTCTTTTCTCGCTCTTCCTCTGCTATCCTCTCTGCCAAGCTCTTCATTGGCTGTCAATTAGCAAAAGAATCCATTTTAAACCCTTAACCCTAACCTACAAAGCTCTCCACTATCACTACACTTGTTTCCAGATACCAACCCTAACTTAATCTCAGATCTGCACGAGCTTATTTTGTCCTCTAGAATCACCTCCTTGCATTCACATATGCAAAGCTTCTCATGTGCTTCACCCCTCCTATGAAAAGCCCTTCCACAACACATCTGTCACTCTCCAACCCTTGAAATCTTTAATGCTCCCTCCATACTCTCTTTTTCCGACAAGCACATGCTCTAACTTAGGCCATTTCCCCTTTGACCTATCGCCAAGTTGTACTCCTAACTAGATAAACTAAACACACACTGCCTGTATGTATACTGCATACTTGTCACCTCGTTTCACCCCATTCCTATAGATTGTAAGCCTGCAAGGCCAGGACTCTCTCACCCTTTTGTGTCTTGGAATGTGTTATTTATTTCATAGCTTGCACTCTGTTATACATTTTATTCATCATGTTACATTTGTCATTGTTATCACAAATTCTGTATTTTGTACCAGTGTCCATAATTGATGTATATCATTGTCTGTTATTATGTACCCCATGTTTATTTTGTTACTTTGTACAGTGCCACAGAATATGTTGACACTTTATAAATCAATAATAATGTTAAATAATACTTCAGGTGGCCCAAACAGGTTTGTGATACCCAGGAATTACACTTACATCATCTGTCAAAGAGATATATCAAAGATTTATCAACAGAACTTTCCTCCGTTATTGGACAGTATTGGTGCAAATCTTCAAAAGTGGGATGTTAATTTATTCTCTTGGTTAGACAGAATAAGGCCCATATGCAATTCCCTTTTTCACCTGAGTTTTCTCCTAGCAGATAAGTTTTCATCTTCTATTTAAAGTGATTTTTCCAACACTTTTCAACTGAAACAGTACTGAAAAGTGGGTGAAAAATTACTATCAAACTTATTTTGAGTATTTTCTTGCTTTCTGGTGGCTTAAAAGACATTTTATTGACAAGTTGAAAAATATCACCTAGGAGAAAACTCACGAGAAAAAGTTAATTGCATATGGGCCTAAGTATCTTTAAAACAGCAGTAATGACTAGGAATCTGTACTTGTTTCAAACTGTTCCAACAGTTCTTCCTTCGCAGGTCATTAAGCAATTGTTCCTAAAATTCACCTAGAGAAGGCTTTCTCAACCAGGGTTTCTTACTCTGCAGGGGTTCCTTGGCATCTTCTCCCATCGTGGCAGTCCCTTCCGCTTCAAGAATCCCTAATGATCTAGTGGCGTTGTCCCATCCATGGTGGTCTAGTGGTTGCCTCCCATCCCATCCCCCTTGAAGAAATCAACAGCAGAGCAGATGCAGCAAGTTTAACTCACCTCCTGCTGGTTCCAGCGACGATCAGTTCTCCATCTCACTGCTTGTAATGCCTGGCTCTTCTCTCTTTATGTACTAGGTCTCTGCTTGATGATGTCATCAAGTCAGGACCCAAAACATGATGAGAGTAAAGCCAGGCACTCATAGCAGTGAGAGGGATAGCTGATCACCGCTGGAGCTAGGAGGAGGTAAGTTACACATGCAGTCTGATCAGATCTCTGCCAGGCGGTGCAGTCGGGGGTGGGGAAGGGTTGCAGATTGTGCACCAGGGTGTTACACCCTGGTGCCAGGGTTGCCAACCTCATTTCTAATTTTTGCAGGACAAAAGGTCCAGAAAATCTGGACACCTAATTTTTTGGACGGACAGGGGCGGAGACTGGGGGCGGAGGGTTGGGGGAAAAGGTGTCAAGCTGTGGTCACAATATTTACAAGTTGTACACACGTATAGTACAGGAGAACCTCTATTAAAGCCTGTAGGCTGAAGAACATTTAAAGCAAGACCAAAGTTTTGTTGGTGGAGGTATGGAGAGATCAGATCTGCTTATCTGTGGCTTTTTCCAGCTCGCTGCAGTTTATAAGGTCTCTCATTGTAGTTCTGATTCCCTCCATGGTGCTGCTGTCCCCTCTGAAAGATCCGGGTACAGCACATGCATAGGTTCATCCATGATCCTCCTCTATCATACTACCATGGCCAGCAGCATTCTCTTTCAAGTGCAGTTTCAGTGTCTGTGAACTGCGCAAGTACCGAATGCTCCCAGGCCACAGGAGGAGGCATGCTGAATCGTCCACGCATGCACAGTAGCCAGGTCTTTCAAAAAGGGACAGCGGAACCATGGAGGAATCAGAACCACAGCCAGGGACCTGCTAAGGGCTATGAAGTTTTCCTCCATCAGTTAAACACACAGATTCAAAACTCCATCAAACAAACACACAGAACTGCTGCTGCTATATATCCATATGAGCAGCTCACAACAGTTCATGTATTATCATAAGAAACAAACGCCCCTGCCTTAATTACTACTTTGTCCTTTCAGAGCCACATAGTGATTTTATTACACCAAGTTCAGCTGGTGTCTGTTCTGTTGGCGTTTACTTTATTATGAGAGAAGGGAGCAATCACTCTCTCTCTATCTTTCCCCTGCTTTACTACCCAAACACCACAAGACCTCCTAGTAATCCTCCACAGCCTCCTCACTCTGTCTGGAGAAATGCTTCCCTTCCCCCTTACCTCACGCACCGAGACATTCTCCAGCAGTAATAATGCCGCTGCACTTTCACCAGCTCTCTCATAGCTGATAGTGCAGACTACTGCATGATCCTTCCTTTTGGCTGACAGCAGAAGGAGAAGGCTTGCACATCAATGCTAGGGCTGTAGAGCGCCGCTCTCCCCTCTGTGCTAGTCAGTAGTCAGGAGACGGACGACACGCTGGGGCTTTGGGGGCGTGGCACACTCGGCTGGCTGCCTCTCTTCTATTTGCTGAAGAGAGGCCCCAACTAAAAGGAGGCTACGGATTGGAGGGGAGAGAGAGAGGGGGAGAGGGCAGCAGTCTGAGGCATATACTGCGGTGACGGGATATCTTCTAACCACGATCTCGGTGTCTGCCGCACATGCGTGCAAGACAAGCTGCTGCGGCCAGCAATTGTTTACATTCTGCCAGACGCAAATACTTAAATACAGACAAGTACGGACATGCAAAATTTAGAGGCATTTCAACAGACTGTCCGTCCATAGACAGACGGTTGGCAACACTGCCTGGTGCCTTCTGAACCACGTGTCCTCATTGATGAGCAAAGCTATGTGCCTGCATGCGGGCTGTGCGCATCAGAATCTACAGATGCATATTTATGTCCTTTTGTCACAACGAGGTGGCAGAGAAGGCGTGAATATACTGTAGCATAGACATGAAGTGGCTGTAGCTAGAGTTAAGTTGATTTAACCTTTTCACTCTGTTGAGCATGTATCTGATGTTTTATTATACTGATTCTTTGCTTTAAACTAGTAGCAAAGATACAGTTTGTTGTAAAAAGTATCTTTAAAATGTTTTTGGAGATAAAGATTATTAAAAAAAAAATGAACTAGAGAATTAAAGTGGATTTAGACTCAGAACTTTCTCTCTGCTCTAAATAATAAGCAATGGCATGTTAACTTTTAGGAGAAAAATGTCTTCAGGGGTTTTTAATTTTTTAATTTTTAGGATTTCCAAAAATTTGTATGAAGTTTTAATAAGATGAACTGTGCAGGCAGCACAGAAAGGGTTAACCTTCAGTCTTTCCTTCAGGAATCAATTGGCAATAGAATGCAGCAGGACAGATTGCTTCTTTTGGAGGTGTCAGACCATTTACACTTCAAACTTTCAGATACTAGATCCCTATCAATAAGGGTTGGCGAGTGCCAGGCTCACAATAAAAGTGGATTGTTTTACACGGAAAAAAGAAAATAGAGCCATAAGAAATTCATGATGAATTGAAGGGTTTGGAATGTTACTATCTTCCTGAATGTGAAGACGTAATTATAAAGTAAAGTAGATTGTCCATGGAAAAAGAAGACATCCTCTGAAAATAAGGGCCAATCACACTGGGGAGATTTGTGGGCAATTTCCACAGATTTCTAGATCGCTAGCACTTTCAAAAGCGCTAGTGTAATACATGGCAGTGACCTCACAGAAGTGATTGCCAGCAATTCGCATTTTGCGCAAAACGAAAATGCGGTACATGCATCGCTTTTCCATGTATTTAGAGCAATCATGGTTCTAATGTTAAAACATGGTGAATTGCGATTGCTCAAAAATTACAGCAATGTCCAGTGAAAGATCAGGAAAAACCCCTCTGCAAAAGGCTAACGATTTTGCCAGCGTTTTGCTATCCTCAGTGTGAATCAGTCCTGTAGTGTCTTTTGGAGAGAAAAAAAAACAAAAAAATAGTACAGTGTAAGACCCAGTCTTATTTTCAGGGAACACGTGTCAGAAGCATTTCTGATGTGGAAACCAGGCTAAATAATGGTTATACTGAATCATTTATTACATTCTGCTACTGTATATGTCATTGCAGTTTGTTTTTTTAAAAGAAGAACTTTAACCAAGGATTGAACTTCATCCCAATCAATAGCCGATACCTCTTTCCCATGAGAAATCTTTACCTTTTTCAAATAGATCACCAGGGGGGTCTGTATGGCTGATATTCAGGGATTAGCTCCGGATGAATTCCAAATTGGTTTCATTCGGAATATTAATGCTCCTGAGCGGGTGGGTGAGGGAGGGTTAAACTTTCCCAGCGTCCGTTTTTTCATCTGTCCCACGGCGCTTCCCAAGCCGCATCATGTGATGCTTTCTCCTTCCGGGTTGAAGGCGCAAGCGTGGTAGTGACATGATGCAGCTTGGAATGCAGTGTGTGACGCGCCATGGGACGGATTAAAGATAATGGCCGCTGGGCAAGTTTAACCCTTCCTCACCCACCTGCTCAGGTGCATTCATTATCCAATGAATTCCGAATTAAACCCATTCGGAATTCATCCAGAGCTCATCCCTGCTGATATTGTAGTGAAAACCCCTCCCACAGTGTGATGTCAAGGCCATGGTCCTGACAATTTGCTGTATGTGAAACTCGCTGCATTGTGGGAAAAAAAGTATTTTTCCAACTGTCAAGCAAGCAGTATCTCTCTGTGCATAGACCTCTCAGTAAACAAACATTCTACAGAAATCACCTGGCAGGACTAAGGCCTGGAACCCACTAGCAGTATGTTACTAAGCGCTTGTGATTTGAAAAGCTCATGTGTAACGATTGGTGTCAGCATGCAGAGAGAATCTGATTATTGGTGATCTGCAGTATCACCAAGAATGCAGATATATACCTGATTATTGATGATCTGCAGAATCACCGATAATACAGATATATTGCTAACCTCTGGACACCTATAGGTATGTGAGTGTTTGGTGTAACAGTAGTACTTTGAGTAATGCACCTGCTGAGCAGGTGACCATAGGCAGTAAAGGAATACTGCTCTTGAGGGCACAGGAACCTTCCAGCAGCCTGAGACTCTCAAAGGGGTGGAGTCAGGCTGGAGATAGGACGGACCAGAGAGTGAGTGACACCTGAAGGTGGATGTCACTATCTGATCTGGAGACTCTCTCTTAAGAGGAGAGATAGCTCTCGAGGTCGGGCACGCCTGGTCGGCAACACACTGACAGATAAAGTACAAAGACAGAAGGCTGATTCGGTATCCAAGGCAAGCAGGGTCTGGCAATGGAATATCAGATATGCGAGGTACCGAGTCAGAGATCAAAGGGATAGTCAAGAGAAGCAGAAAGTCATAAGAGATATCAACAATGCCTAGTCTGAGTGTGAGGTCCTTGGTATCTACACCCTGGAACTAGTCTGATGAATAACAGATGGATAACGCAAGTTCCCTAGTCTGGGTGTGAGGTCCGTGGTCTCTACACCCTGGAACTAGTCTGAAGTATAACAGATAGATAACACAAGTTCCCTAGTCTGGGTGTGAGGTCCGTGGTCTCTACACCCTGGAACTAGTCTGAAGTATAACAGATAGATAACACAAGTTCCCTAGTCTGGATGTGAGGTCCGTGGTCTCTACACCCTGGAACTAGTCTGAAGTATAACAGATAGATAACACAAGTTCCCTAGTCTGGGTGTGAGGTCCGTGGTCTCTACACCCTGGAACTAGTCTGAAGTATAACAGAATAACAGTACAAGTAATCTGGCTCAGTGTGAATTCCCAGGTCCACCTGGTTCAAACACACTGTAGGATCTGACTAAGGTTTGAGTGCTTCCACGTAGTGTTCGCAACGGCAGACAACTTGAGACTGGCTAGCAGTAACTATATATGGAGTAGTGCTCTCCGGCACCACCCCTAATTGATCAACCAATAGTAAGCTGCTCTGGAGTCAGCTGATCGGCGTGATCAGCTGACCTCTCCTTGCCCAGTATAAGAGTTCTGCCTCTCAGCGCGCGTATTCCTAAGCCTGTGTGCACTAACAGACTCAGCCACACCAGACACGCTGCCGCGTGCAAACCGCCGCGCTGGACGCGGAATCAGCCGCCTTATTGTTGTTACATGCAGCGGCTTTTCCGCGTTCTGCCCCGTTACCACACGTTTCCGCGTGCAAACCGCCGCATTGGACGCGGAATCATCCGCCTCCTCAGCAGCACACGCGGCGGCTTTTCCGCGTTCTCTCACATCATGCTAATGTAATGCTATGGGTGTGGTCCCACCTAAACAATGCAATAAAAAAAAATCCCCCATAGCATTGTATTAGCTAGGGGTTTTCAAATCACTAGCGCTTAGAAAAGGCTGCTCGTGGGTTTCAGCCCTAAACTGTGGCCACCTTTGATAAATGTCAGAATGTAAATCGGGGTGAGGAAAGATTTTACAGTGGGCAAGCACTGTCTAAATGAATATTGTAAAACATGAGCAATTGTATTCATTCTGCTTTTTTCCACTACAGTTCTTCAAGTTTGTGGGAAATCTTAAATATGTCATCAACACACTGCTAAGTTTACAATATGATTGGGTTTACCAAAATTAAATGAAAATAAACAAGACAACTAGCGTATGAAGGAACATTTATTTATATTACTACAATAGTTCCATCTCTTGATAACAACAACCTTAACCAAACAGGATTAATTTCATTGCAACATCATTTTAAAAAGGACCCGCCAGCTACTCACAGCAGTAGCCATTTTGTATCCGGACATAAAAAGAGCCTGAGGTGGGCCCAAAAGACAAAAAAAAAAAAAAAAAAAAAAAGGTAGGCTACCTGATCCGGGGGGCTGAGCAGATCAGGTAGCTACAAAAACCGCCGCTCCCATGGGCCGCAATGGCCCACTTTCACTTTGGTGACCTCTGGGTCACGCCGCTGTGCTGAGAGACCGTATGTCTCTCACAGCATGCAGGGAGGTGGGGGAGTAGCAAGGGGCATGGCCAAGGAGAGTGAGCAGTCCAATGGCAGCTCTGGAAACCCAGTAGAAACACCCCTGGCGGGCATCCCTGTGTTTACCTCCGAGATAGCGACAAATATTGTTGCTAATCTCAGGCGGGCTTGGGATGTGCTATAGCACGGCGGTGTAGGGACAAAGAGGCATGTCATGAGGCAGGGAACATACCTCTGTGTCCCATTTGCCCACATCGGGTACGCTTTAAGACGTGACCGCTAGTCAGTGGCGTACCTAGGGCATTTGACACTCGGTGCTGGGTATTATAAGACACCCCCCCCCCCCCCCCCAAAAAAAAAGTAAAGGGGCGCGGCGCGGCAAAAAATGGGCATGGCCATGGCCGGATGAGGGCGGAGCTAACTGTAATTTGACGTGAACCCGGGTGAGAGTGATATGGAGGCTGCCATATTTATTTCCTTTTAAACAATACTAGTTGCCCTGCTGATCTATTTGGCTGCAGTAGTGAACTGAATCACACCAGAAACAAGCATGCTTGTTCAGGGTCTGTGGTTGAAAGAATTAGAGGTAGAGGACCAGCACGGCAGCCAGGCAACTGGTATTGCTTAAAAGGAGATAAATATGGCAGCCTCAATATTATTCTCACCTCGGGTTCCCTTTAAAAGTGCAACGCAAAGACAGTGGACCCAAGTTTTGGTGACCCTTTCCCCAGAAAATTCACATAATTGTGCAGGTCTTCTCAAGAAAAAATACACGTAATGTGTGCAGATTTGCCCAGAGAATACGTTCAATCATGTCTGCAGATTTGCCCAGAAAATACATGCAATCATGTCTGCACATTTGCCCAGAAAATACATGCAATCATGTCAGCAGATTTGCCCAGAAAATACATGCAATCATGTCGGCAGATTTGCCCAGAAAATACATGCAATCATGTCGGCAGATTTGCCCAGAAAATACATGCAATCATGTCTGCAGGTTTGCCCAGAGAATATGTTCAATCATGTCGGCAGGTTTGCCCAGAAAATACATGCAATCATGTCGGCAGATTTGCCCAGAAAATACATGCAATAGTGTAGCAGACCTGGCCAGAACATAAACGCTACCCCTGGCTGCTAATATAAATTAAAAAAAAAAAAAAAAACAACATTTACTCACCTGCAGCAGAGCTCCTGTTCCGGCCTCCGTCCAGTGCACAGCTCCCACGATCCTCTGCAGCCAGCAACTCCCAAAGTCTCCAGAGCAGGGCTTAGGACATTTTACTATAGCCCTGCTCTGCCGCTGCGGTGAACTGATGCGGCATCTATTAGATGCCGAAAGTCAGTTCACGCTGGGGGGTGCTTGTAGAATTTTAAGGGGTGCTTCAGCACCCAAAGCACCCCCCCCAGGTGCCGCCACTGCCCCCAGTATAGGTAGCTAGCAGTTGCCCCCAGTATAGGTAGCTAGTTGCCCCCAGTGAAGGTAGTATAGTTGCCCCAATATAGCTAGTATAGTTGCCCCCAGGATAGGCAGCATAGCTGCTGTCCCCAATGTAGGTAGTGTTGCTGCCCCCAGTGTAGCTAGTATAGTGGCCCCCGTACAGCTGCCCTCCAGTATAGCTAGTATAGTGGCCCCCATAGTTGCCCCAGTATAGCTAGTATAGTGGCCCACAGTTTAGATAGTATAGTTGCCTCCATTGTAGCTGGTATGGTGCCCCCCCCCCCAGTATAGGTAATATAGTGGCCCCCATAGATGCCCCCAGTGTAGCTAGTATAGTGGCCCCCCGTTTAGCGCCCCCAGTATAGTGGCCCCCAGTATAGCTAGTATAGTGGCCCCCAGTTTAGGTAGAATAGTAGCCCCCAGTTTAGGTAGTATAGTGGCCCCCAGTTTAGGTAGTATAGTGCTCCCCCCCGTGTAGCTAGGAGGGGTGACAGCAGGGATAGCGGCGGGGAGGGGGGAAATATCCCCCCCTCCCTCACCTGGGTCCCCTCCTACTGCCTCTCTTCTCCCCCCAAAAATGCGGGCAGCGGGCCGGGGGCAGTGGGCAGCGAGCAGGCTGGCGCGGAGAATACTCACGTTACTTCCGCGTATCAGCCTGGAACGCTGCGTCGCCGTCACGTGCCTCTACTGCGCCTCCAATGGGTATGGCATGCTAGGTGCATGCTGCTCCCATCAGCAGGAAATACTGTGGCATCGGATCACTGCTACTAAGGGAGTGCAGCATTTGGCACCAATGACTGAGCTGTGGTACCGCCCACAAAACTATAGGTTCCAGTTAAGAAAGGGAGCAGTGGGCGGCTGTGATTGGGGGGTCTGAGGCAGCACCTCTGCCTGATTGGTATATTGCTTCCCGAAAATTTGGTGAAGGCTATCTGCTGATCGAAGCGGCATGCACCATACTGGCTGCATGGCAGAGAGATGACACAGTAGAACAATTGACACAGGAGGACAGAGAGATAAATGAGGACACAGGGACAACCTAGGGACACAAGAGGTACAAGGAAGGCACAAGGAGGACATAATATATGGTGGCAAAAAGGTCAATAAGATGACCCTGCACCATGGACGCACCAGGTATAGTACATTTTTTCCCCCTCGTTTTTGTCCTCTAAACCTAGGTGCGTCTTATAGTGCTGATCGTCTTATAGTCTGAAAAATAAAATAATTGGAAATTACAGTGCCTTTGCAATAATTGGAATCATTTATCAATATAGGTGAAAAGAAAACATACAAAAGTGAAGTGATTGAACCTACCAGCTGAAAGTAGATTGATTTTTCTGGATAGGCTGTTCCCATTTTCCTTTGCACCTTTCTTGGTAAACAAAAGTCCCATTATTACGTATATTAACCATATAGACTTCATTTCTAATACGCATACATGAAGCCTTCAAGAATCTATGGTTGGCTTATTAGCAAAATTGTATGTGCACTTCTGTGCGCTACTCTGTGTGATATTGCTCAAAATGTAAACCATTATGTACAAAAGCACAGCCATATATTCTATGGTATGCTCGCCAATGCATTATTTTATTCAACTAGTTGTGTGAATGTAACAAATATCCGAGTCATGTACAAGTGTAATTTTGCATAATTTGTTATGCTCTAGAGGAGTGGTTCCTGGGTCATAAGAAGGGAGGATAAGAGGAAGTGACCCTCCCCTAAAATATGAGTGACCCCTCCCCCGCAGCCATAAAGACTGTTCCCCTTAGAGTTACACCTGATATTTTGATGGTGGTCATCTTTTTTTGTCTCAGGATGAGAAGTGCGCTGTAATAACCAATAGCCTTAGTAACTGTGTATATCTCAAAATGGCTACCTTCAAAGCGGTAGGAAACATGCCCTCTGATTTTTACTCTTTCAAAAATTAGAAGCAGTAAAAAAATATTGACATCTATGTTGTGAGACCATAGCTTTGAAACTTAAGCAAATTGCCTTATTCATAACGTTCACCAAGCCTTAGAGGTACATGACAGCTCCACTATGAATAGTCCCTTCTGGCTAGTTTGGCAGTGATGGGTTGGGTCTACAAGCAGAAGGGATGTAAAGAAAGTGTTTCAGGTTATACAAAAAATATAATGTTGACTCCACAGTCAGCAGCATGTCAACCATAGTAACGATATTTCAATGAAGCCCTTAATCAGAACTTGCATTTTCTCCATAGATTTAATGCAAAATTTACTATAAGGAGAAAAAAGTTCCTCTACTTCCATGTGGATGGCAGCTATGCAGAGAACTATAGATTTGAAGTGCATTAAAGAGAGTCTGAAGCGAGAATAAATCTCGCTTCAGACCTCATAAATAGCAGGGGCACGTGTGCCCCTGCTAAAACGCCGCTATAGCGCGGCTTAACCGGGGTCCCTTCACCCCCAAATCCCCCTCGATACACCCGGGGAGCGCTTCCTGGTTGGGGCAGGGCTAACCGCCGCAGCCCTGCCCCACGCGCGTCTGTCAGCGCGTATCTCCGCCTCTCCCCCGCCCCTCTCAGTCTTCCTTCACTGAGAGGGGCGGGGGAGAGGCGGCGATGCGCCGCTGACAGACACGACTGGAGGCAGGGCTGCAGCAGTTAGCCCTGCCTCCAGGAAGCAATAAATCACGCCCAAATCTGCGACCAAGTGTTGCAGTGGTCGCTTTGGGGGTGAAGGGACCCCCGTTAAGCCGCACTATAGCGGCGGTTTAGCAGGGGCACACGTGCCCCTGCTATTTATGTGCTCAGAAGCGAGATTTATTCTCGCTTCAGAGTCTCTTTAACTAACGCTCTTTACATCATGGGCAGCTTTCGGACACCTAGTACCATGTAGAGTAGGTACCGTATATTCCGGCGTATAAGACGACTTTTTGAACCCTGAAAATCTTCTGCAAAGTGGGGGGTCGTCTTATACGCCGGGTGTCAGGTGCGGGTGTCAGTATTTGTGCCAGGCCGAGCTTACCGGGTGCAGCAGCCTTAGCGGAAAGGTCCACTCGTGTCCTGGGTCCTTCTATGTCCTCCACTGTCCCCCTGCATCATTCCTGTCCGTGTCCCGTGTTTGAAGATTCAAAGCTGCAATACAGTAACTAGCATCTTGCGAGCAGCCGATCGCGTGGGTAACGGCAGCTTCCTGGTTCCGGGTCACCTGACTGGTGACATGTGCGTAGGAAGACACTGAACTGTGGAGCGCACGTCACCAGTCAGGTGACCCAGAACCAGGAAGCTGCTGTTACCCACGCGAGCGGCTGCTCGCAAGATGCTAGTTACTGTATTGCAGCTTTGAATCTTCAAACACGGGACACGGACAGGAATGATTCAGGGGGACAGTGCCGTTACCCACGCGAGCGGAACCAGGAAGCTGCCGTTACCCAGGCGAGCGGCTGCTCGCAAGATGCTAGTTACTGTATTGCAGCTTTGAATCTTCAAACATGGGACACGGACAGGAATGATGCAGGGGGACAGTGTAGGACATAGAAGGACCCAGGACACGAGTGGACCTTTCCGCTAAGGCTGCTGCACACGGTAAGCTCTGCCTGGCACAAATACTGACACCCCACACCTGACACCCAGTTCTAAAATAACACAGCCTGAACTTTTTTTCCATCCCCTGGATGACTGCAGCACCCAGTAATATACAAAGGGTGTATACAGGGGTGGTCCAGGAGGACAGAGGAGGCAGGTTGTGAAGAGGGGGGTAGTCTTATAGGGCGAGTATATGGCAAACTCTTTATTTTAACTGGAAAAGTTGGGGGGTCGTCTTATACGCTGGGTCGTCTTATACGCCGGAATATACGGTATACCCAGCTGTAGTCATTAGGATGTTCAGGTTTTATTTTACATGACACTTTTGGCCACTGCGGAGTTCTTGATGTAAGCATTTCCGTTGCATCAACCATAGATTCTTCCAATGGGATGTGGAACTTTGATGATTGTTACAGTGAACACAAAGGGACAAGACATTCTTAGTGTTACTCAGATGTTTCAGCAGAACAAGCTTTTCTTTGTATAGAGTTCTATGGCTTACTGGATTGATAGTTGCAGTGAGGTTCCTAGTTAAACTGAGAAATATGTAACATTAGCAGATATTCTATAATTCTGTACTCTAAGCCAATGTTTCTCAACACGCGCAGGGGGTACGCGAGACCATAGCTGGGGGTACGCAGCCAGGAGGGGATGCAGCGCAAAACGGGGGAGCATGCCCACACATATCGGTGGGGAGGGGGGTCCATTCCCCCCCCCCCTCACCTTGGACTCCCTCGTCAGCGCTTCCCCCTCCGACACGCATTAATAGCAGCGGTTGCGGCATGGTAAAAGGAACGCGGACTTACTTACACATTCCACTCCAGAGGTCCTTCTCTCTCAGAGATGACGCTACTTCCTGCTTATCAGGAAGTAGTGTCAGGCTCAGAGAAGATCGGACCTCTGGCATGGAACGCAGAAGTAAGTATGCGTTCCTTTTACCATGCCGTCACCACTGCTATTAATGCGTGTCGGAGGGGGAAGCACTGACGGGGGAGTCCAAGGTGAGGGAGGGGGGGGGGGGGAGTGGACCCCCCTCCCCGCCGCTATGTGTGGGCATGCTCCCCCGTTTTGCGTTGAATCCCCTCCTGGCTATACTTTGGGCACACATGCCTGACTAAACTGTAGGCACCCATGCCTAGCTATACTGAGGGCATGCATGCCAGGCTGTACTAAGGGCACCCTTGCCAGGTATATATATAGTGCGTATGTATGTATGTATGTATGTATGTATGTATGTATGTATGTATGTATGTATGTATGTATGTATGTATGTATGTATGTATGTATATATATATATATATATACAGTGGTGTGAAAAACTATTTGCCCCCTTCCTGATTTCTTATTCTTTTGCATGTTTGTCACACTTAAATGTTTCTGCTCATCAAAAACCGTTAACTATTAGTCAAAGATAACATAATTGAACACAAAATGCAGTTTTAAATGATGGTTTTTATTATTTAGTGAGAAAAAAAACTCCAAACCTACATTATACTGTTCACAGCATGTTTTTATGGACGGATATATCTGTCCATACAGTTAGGGAGGTTAATCTTTTCAGTACTTAGAAAGTTCACAGTGTTTACTTGGGACAAAGGTTTTGTTTTTTTTGCACTCTAACTTGAGACAAATGAAAGTGGACAGGGGTGCTTCTTCTTTGGAAATGCTGAAATATCTGGCTTGAGGTGGATAAAGCTCCTACAGTTCAAAGGTTTGAACCCAAGTCTTCTCCTAGCTGAACACTAGGATGGTTAAGCATGTCAGCAGGTGCTCTCCATGACCCAAGACCCGTACGTTGGGTTCCAGAGGTTTTTGGAATTGTTCTTTAGTTTGTGGGACATTTGGTGTTTTGAATCAGTGCTGGAAATTGGGTTTGATGGAGCCCATGAAACCTCTGGAGTTCACCAGCACACTGCAGACTGGGGGCTCTGAGGCTCCAGCCCACCAGGTTTTACACCCATAATTCCTCAGGAATATCTGTTAGCTTATGTTCTATTGTTTGCGCCGACCAGCATACCCGAGAGAGAAGAGTTGCCAATCAGAGAAGTGATGCCATTGCAACTGGTTGGGCGCATCATCATACCACCTTCATCTTCTGAAGCTGGGCCACCTTCTACAGGAAGTTCATGACATCAGGATCCTGAAAGATCATAACTGGTGAGGATCCTTTATAAAATATATATATATATATACATACACACATATACATACACACATATATACATATATACATACATACATATATATATACACATATATGTATACAGGGAGTGCAGAATTATTAGGCAAGTGGTATTTTTCAGGAATAATTTTATTATTGAACAACAACCATGTTCTGAATGAACCCAAAAAACTCATTAATATCAAAGCTGAATATTTTTGTTTGTTTTTAGTTTTAGCTATTTTAGAAGGATATCTGTGTGTGCAGGTGACTATTACTGTGCATAATTATTAGGCAACTTAACAAAAAACAAATATATACCCATTTCAATAATTTATTTTTACCAGTGAAACCAATATAACATCTCAACATTCACAAATATACATTTCTGACATTCAAAAACAAAAACAAATCAGTGACCAATAAAGCCACCTTTCTTTGCAAGGACACTCAAAAGCCTGCCATCCATGGATTCTGTCAGTGTTTTGATCTGTTCACCATCAACATTGCGTGCAGCAGCAACCACAGCTTCCCAGACACTGTTCAGAGAGGTGTACTGTTTTCCCTCCTTGTAAATCTCACATTTTATGATGGACCACAGGTTCTCAATGGAGTTCAGATCAGGTGAACAAGGAGGCCATGTCATTAGTTTTTCTTCTTTTATACCCTTTCTTGCCAGCCACGCTGTGGAGTACTTGGACGCGTGGGATGGAGCATTGTCCTGCATGAAAATCAAGTTTTTCTTGAAGGATGCAGACTTCTTCCTGTACCACTGCTTGAAGAAGCTGTCTTCCAGAAACTGGCAGTAGGACTGGGAGTTGAGCTTGACTCCATCCTCAACCCGAAAAGGCCCCACAAGCTCATCTTTGATGATACCAGCCCAAACCAGTACTCCACCTCCACCTTGCTGGCGTCTGAGTCGGACTGGAGCTCTCTGCCCTTTACCAATCCAGCCACGGGCCCATCCATCTGGCCCATCAAGACTCACTCTCATTTCATCAGTCCATCAAACCTTAGAAAAATCAGTCTTGAGATATTTCTTGGCCCAGTCTTGACGTTTCAGCTTGTGCGTTTTGTTCAGTGGTGGTCATCTTTCAGCCTTTCTTACCTTGGCCATGTCTCGGAGTATTGCACACCTTGTGCTTTTGGGCACTCCAGTGATGTTGCAGGTCTGAAATATGGCCAAACTGGTGGCAAGTGGCATCTTGGCAGCTGCACGCTTGACTTTCCTCAGTTCATGGGCAGTTATTTTGCGCCTTGGTTTTTCCACACGCTTCTTGCGACCCTGTTGACTATTTTGATTGTTCGATGATCACGCTTCAGAAGCTTTGCAATTTTAAGAGTGCTGCATCCCTTTGCAAGATATCTCACTATTTTTGACTTTTCTGAGCCTGTCAAGTCCTTCTTTTGACCCATTTTGCCAAAGGAAAGGAAGTTGCCTAATAATTATGCACACCTGATATAGGGTGTTGATGTCATTAGACCACACCCCTTCTCATTACTGAGATGCACATCACCTAATATGCTTAATTGGTGGTAGGCTTTTGAGCCTATACAGCTTGGAGTAAGACAACATGCATAAAGAGGATGATGATGTGGTCAAAATACTCATTTGCCTAATAATTCTGCACTCCCTGTGTATGTATATATATTATAGCCCTGTGATCCTGTGCCCCACGTGGCTAGGCCTTGCCTGCAACTCTGGCCTGTTCTCTCTAACGCACATCAGCCCTGTGCCCTCACCACTGGCCTGCCTGCACCAACTCCCAACCTGGCCTCCCAGCCCCACGTGACCCTGCTCTGTTCCCCGCTCAAACCCCCGGCCCACTGCGCCCCGGCCGGCCTGCACCTGATCCCGAGCAGATCTCAGATCGAGCCCCTGTCTGCGTGTCCGCCACCTTGGATTATATACACAGTGCCAGCAACAGAACCACCACCAGCTCCCATAGTGCCAGCACCACTGATCTCATATGCTGGGGCAGCCAACTCATGGCCTCAAGTACACCCCGTGCCCCGCAGCCCAGAGAACTGTCAAGGGAGGTCCTTCTATACTGGGAACCGAGAGCCCACTGCGAATCGCCTAGCGACAGATCCCTGTGGGACACAGTCAGCTCTCACATCGAACACCTAACTAGCAGGATCAACAGCGCCCCGAGGAAGCGGCGCCATAGGGGATGCAGGGCAGGCGCCCTGGTACGACTCAAAAAGAAAGGGCTCCGCTCCCCCATCCCTGCCATCCTACTAGCGAATGTTTGCTCTCTCCCCAACAAGGTGGACGAGCTGCTCCTCCTCGACAGCAAACCTGCAATCAGCAGGAACACCCCAGTCCTCTGCTTCACCGAGACCTGGCTGAATGAGTGCATCCCCGACAACCACCTGCAGGTGCCAGGCTACAACCTCCTCCGTGCCGACCGGGACCCCATACTCTCGGGGAAAAAACGGGGCGGCGGGATATGCTTCTACATTAACTCCGCATGGTGCACCGAAAACTCCATCCTTAGCATCAGCTGCTCTCCTGACGTCGAGATCCTAGCCATCAACTGCAGGCCACAGTACTCACCCAGAGAGATCACGTCCTTTGTTCTTGTCGGTGTTTACATCCCCCCCGACGCTAATGCAAAGCAGGCCCTGAGCACTCTGAGCGACTGCATCTCTCGGTGTGAAACCTGCCATCCAGGGGCCC